>NW_026652278.1:33122091-33296800 GCF_009828535.3 Hylobates moloch
TGCAATGATCACTTTCAGGAAATGTAACAATTATCTGATATAGAGACCACATTCAAAACCCTTCAATTATCCCAATAATGTCCTTTATAGCAACCCTCCACCCCATTCCAAGATCTTGCATTGCATTGATTTATTTTGTCTCTTGAATCTCCTTTGTTCTGAAATAGTTCTTCAGCTTTTTTTGTCTTTCATGAACTTGGTAGTTTTGGAAAATCCAGGCAGAATGTCCTGCAGTTTAGCTTTGTCTGATGTTTCCTCATGATTAAGTTCAGGCTAAATATTCTGGGCTGGGATACACATCAGTGACGTGTCCTTCTCAGCGCATCACATCAGGACACATGACTTCAGTTTCTCCCATTATTGGCGATGATAAGTTTGATCATTTTTAAGGTGGTATCCAGATGTATCCATTTTAAAGGCACTTTTTCCCCTTTATAATTAATACACGATCTGTGGGGGAAACTTTGACACTGTGAGTATCCTGTTCTCTGAGCATCTTTCATCCAGTGATTTTAGCATCCACTGATAACATTGCCTGGATCAATTATGACTACGGTGGTTACAAAATGGTGTATTTTCTAACTCTGTAATTACTTCTACCTTTATTAGTTGGCAGTTTTCTGTAGTGGTCTTTATTTTTAACAAGACAGACTGTCCCCATATAGAATGTCTTGATAAGAATGGGGAGGCTGTGCTGGTCAGGACTAGGCAGGACTGCGGTCCCTGGGGATACCATGCCCATCCAAGCAGTGCCACCAAACAGCAGCCTAAGTACACCTGTGACCCCAGGGACACCTCCCCACAGGGCCAGGTAGCCCTATGGTCTATAGGGGACTCCACCTCTTATAAACAGATACAGAAATTGTTTCCTGGAAAACCACCTGCAGGATCAGATATATCCATGGTCTCTGAGGAATACCACCCACAGGAACAGGTAAACCCATGGCACATGGAGAATACAGAAAGAACGCAGGATCAGATGCACTGAAAGTCCACAAGGAACATTACCCTACAGGATCAAGTATGGCCAGTGTCTTCCCAGAGCCCTGTCCTCTGGATGCAGCTCCAGAATACAAAATACTTATTCTGAATTCTTGCCCTGATTCTCTGGATGGTTCTCGCAACACAATTTTGATCCTAGAGTAGTTTACCAGTTGCCTGGTCCAACATTGTTAATGGGACCGTTTGGTGTAGCTCCTTCCTCTCGTCTAGTAGAAGTCCCAGATACCTACTAGGCAAAGAAAGCCAAGTGCAGAGCTTTCCAGCTACTCATCTGGGATCAGATAAGACAGTCCTACCCAGTGAACGACAGGCAGGTTCAGTATCTGCTCTACCTGTTCTATCAGCTGAGCTATCACCATTATTGGAGCCCTTGGGCCACCAGGAACCAGAGCTTCTGAATTTGCAGGTGTATGAATTGCTAGGAGAAGACCCTTTCTACTGAAGATATTTCTTCCTTAACTAAGCCATGTTAATAAAGCAATAAATGACAGAAAGTAATCAGAGCTAGCTTAAGCAAAAAAGGGTTACATGCTGAGAATATCCAAGAGTATCTCACACATTTGGGCTTGAAAAGGACAGAAGCCAAAGCCCATTGGCCATCTCCTTCATGATGCTTTTATTTTATTTATTTTTTTTGAGACAGAGTCTCACTCTGTCACCTAGGCTGGAGTGCAGTGGTGCAATCTCAGCTCACTGCAACCTCTGCCTTCTGCCTCCTGGGTTGAAACGATTCTCCTGCCTCAGCCTCCCAAGTAGCTGGGATTACAGGCATGTGCCACCACACCCGGCTAATTTTTGTATTTTTAGTAGAGATGGGGTTTCACCATGTTAGCCAGATTGGTCTTGAACTCCTGACCGCAAGTGATCCGACCGCCTTGGCCCCCCAAAGTGCTGGCATTACAGGCGTGAGCCACTGCAACCAGCCCATGATGCTATTAATGTGACTCTGTTGCAAACATCCCAGTCTCCTGTTCCATCAGTTCAAATTCCCAACTCCCAAGAGCAGAAACCTGATAGCTCACTTTGTGTGAGGCCTTGCTTCAGTCAACTGTGACCAAATGTAGCTCCAGGAAATCCACCCCTGTGGGTAGGGAGAGTAGCCCCCAAAAATGCCGGACAGATACCCCAAGAGGTGCATGTCACAGAAATAAACTCACAAACTCTCCAAAGGATGGGAAGATAAAAACTCTTGAGAAGAACAACTCCATCATAAAGGGCAAGACCTTGGCCCCAGAGCATGTTGGCTGGAGTTGAAGGATGGGACCAAGAAGGCCACATGCCAAGTCCTACGGATCAATCACAGTGTAATAGGTCTGGAGGTACAATAATATCCAAGGGGAGGTGTGTCCAGAAGGTACAATTCTGAGTGTCTGTAGATGTCTGGTTAAGTTGAGGCTGGAACACCACATTCTGATCCAACTTCAGAAGTGACGACTTTTATGGATGGTAAGCCTCACCCAGGTTCATACCACCTTGTTTTTCGGCTACTTGATCTACTTAAAGGAAATATACCAAACTCTCCATTTTGACTCCAAATCCCAGAGCCCCTTAGGTCCCTCCCTCTCACAGAAGTGACTTTGAGAGAAACACCCAGGACACATCCATGCTGTTGGATATTTTTGAGCCCCATGGAGGATTCAGTTCTTTCCCAACCCAGTTTGTCACCCTTGCCCACTATTAGGGAACTCTAGTTAGTGGTTTTTTTCTTCTGATCCCTAAACTTTGCTAAGTTCAAATACTAAAAGTTTACAATAAACACGTGCCTAAATTGTACAACAATTATAAGCTGTACATGATAAGTATAGCATGTTTATTTCCAGCAATGCCTTGTCTTGGTGTTCACAACATGGGCTGAGCACACCTTATCCAGGCAGGCACAAGTCAATCCAGATGTAGCAGAGCAGGAAGCTGTCCCTCAGCTCAAAAGCCATAGCAGAACAGCCTGCACTGGCTGGACTCAAGCTCTGGCAGGATCTCTCCGGTATGCTGATCTGTAAATCTCCTTGTTAGATTACTCCTTTTATCAATAAGTAATGTCCTGCTTTATCCCTGTTAATGCCTTTGCTCTTAAATTCTTGTCTGACATCAACATTGCTAGCCTAGCTTCCCTTTGGTTAATATTTGTCTAGCATATCTTGTTCTATATCTTCATTTTCAACCTTTCTGTAGCTTTATGTTTTATGCAAGTCCTTTGTGAATAGCCTCGACCTGGATTTTTTTTTTTTTAAATCTGATTTGAAAGTTTCTTTAAATGGGCAAGTTTTGTATGTCTACATTTATTGTGATTCATGCATTTGGACTTACTTCTATCATCTTATTTTATGTTTTATATTTACTATGCTTTTTCTTTGGCTTTTCTTCTTTTCCCTCTTTGTTTTTCCCTCTTCCATGCTTTATACAGCATTGATCAAGTTTTCTTTATTCTCTCTGTTCTTAATTTTCTTGTCTACTGGTATGGAAGTTAAATACTCTATTTCTTGAGAAATAAGAGTTACCTTTAACTTTTTTTTTAGATGGAGTCTTGCTCTGTCACCAGGCTGGAGTGCAGTGGCATGATCTCGGCTTACTACAGCCTCTGCCTCCTGGGTTCAAGCAATTCTCCTGCCTCAGCCTCCCAAGTAGCTGGGACTACAGGCGTGTGCCACCACACCCAGCTAATTGTTTTGTATTTTTAGCAGAGACGGGGTTTCACCATGTTGGTCAGGATGGTCTCAATCTCTTGACCTCATGATCCACCTGCCTTGGCCTCCCAAAGTGCTGGGATTACAGGCATGAGCCACTGTGCCTGGTCACCTTTAACTTTTAAAAAATATGTACATTTAACTTAATAAAGACTAAGTAATTAGTAAAAAAGACTAATTTTTACTTAATAAAGTCAATCTATATTTCTGTTCTTTTAAATAGTAGAAGGATCTTAGAATGTAAGCCAACTCTTTTCATCTTTCATGTTATTTATTAGTATTTTAGTCCCATTGTATTTTTATACTTTCAAAATAGTCATTATTATTAGATTTACATACATATTTACCAATTGCTTTGCATACCACTGCTTCTAATAACCCAAATATTCCTTTTGTGTCAATTTCCTTCTTGCTGAAGTACATCTTTTAGAAATTCTCTTAGCAAGAATCTGTGAATAACAAACTCATTTGTATCTGAAATAGTCTTTTTTTTTCAACTTTTCTATTGAATGATAATTATATGGGTATAGAACTGTAAGTTGATAGTTATTTTTCTTCAGCATTTTCAGACTATAATTGTATATCTTCTGTTTTCTATTGTTCCTAATGAGAAGCCTGCTGTCTGTGTAACTGTCATTATCCTGATAGCTTTTAAGTCTTTTGCTTTTGATGTTCTGCAGTCTCACTACAATGTGTCTAGGTATTAATCTATTTTTATTTATTCTGCTTGGATATCCAGTTATGTTCCTTCTTACTGATAATTCATTTCTGCATTCAATGCTAGAAAATTCTTCACCATTATATCTTCATATGCTTCTTTCTCTGTTCTCTTCGTCTGGATTTTCTAATATCTCCATTGGACTTCCTTATTTTAGGTCTTTTAATTTCATGTTTTTTAACTTCTTCATATTTGCCATGACTTTAACTCTCTGCATTTTATTTTGGGCACTTTCCAATATGTCTTCCAATTCATTAATTCTCTCTTCAGCAGTGTTGTCAACTTTTTAACCTTTTTGTTGAGTTGTTTTGATTTAAATATTGCTTTATTTCCAGAAATTATATATTTGGCTCTTTTCAACTCTGCTTCCCCCTCTCTCCATTATATTTTATTCTTGCCTTTTGGATTTTATTTTTTCCCTTATTTTTTGGAGCATTTTAAACATATTTATTTTAAGGTCTTTTTTATGTTTTTAAAAATCTATACAATTATTTGAATTCTCCAATGTATTGTTTTTGCTGACTCTCTTTTCTTTTCTTCCTTCCTTCCATTCTCTCTCTCTTTCTCTCTCTCTTTCTCCTTCCTTCCTTCCTTCTGTCCGTCCATCCTTCCTTCCTTCCTTCTGTCCTTCCTCCCTTTCTTGCTTTTTTTTTGTTTGTTTCCTTGAAACAGGGTCTCACTCTGTTGCGCAGGCTGGAGTGCAGTGGGGCAATCATGGTTCACTATAGCCTTAACCTCCTCTGGCTCGAGTGATCCTGCCAACTCAGCCTCCCGAGTAGCTAGGACCACAGGCATGTGCCACTATGCCTGGCTAATTTTTAAATGATTTGTAGAGAGAGGGACTCACCATGTTGCCCAGGCTGGTCTTGAACTCCTGGGCTCAAGCAATCCTCCTGCCTCAGCCTCACAAAGCGCTGGGATTACAGGTGTGAGCCACTGTGCCTAGCCAACTCTCTTTCTTATAGTGGCTTATTTCTTCTTCTTGTTTGTAGTGTTTATGAACTCATCTCCAGCAGGACTTGATTTCTGAGGGACACTTGCATGCCCTCAGCTATGGAGGAGCCATTATAACGAGCAGTTTGCCTCTGCTGAGACCTCAGGCATTCATAACTAAATAAACTGGTGACCAATAAATAAACTGGTCACCATTTCTGGACCAGTTTATTTATTATTTTCTTGAATTAAGGTTCCTACAGCTTGTAAGTAGTGCAAACTTGCACTTTATACCCATGTTTGTCACAGGCTTGGGGTTGTAATTTCTCAAAGAAGACTCTTTTTTCACCCTTAGGCCCAGAAAGATGACAAGCTACTCTACTGAATCTGCGTTTGTGGGTTAAGTTTGCTGATTCCTGTTACATGGATAGGCAATACCCATGGCTTCTAAGTTAATGAAGGGAGCTCAGTTCCAGCTCCCCAACATACAGAGGCCTGGGGACTGCTCTTCTGTCTTCATGACTGTTCAAGTCTAGCTCTTATGACATATTATTGACTTTAAGACCTTTCCGAGCTCCCCTCGTGAACATTGGCTTTGAGTCTTCTTCTTTTTTTTTTTTTGAGTAGCTAGGACTACAGACATTTGCCATCACGCCTGGCTAATTTTTGTATTTTTGGTAGAGACAGGGTTTTGTCATGTTGGCCAGGTTGGTCTTGAATTCCTGGCCTCAAGTGATCTACTCGCCTCGGCCTCCCCAAGTACTGAAATTACAGGTGTGAGCCACTGTGCCTGGCCTGATCTGTATGCTTTTTATTTCCTTTTCTTGTATTATGGCACCGGTTTAGATGTTCCAATTTGATTTTGTGAAATGCTTTTTCTGCATCGACTGATATGATTATGTGATTCTTCTTCTTTAGTCTGCTAATAGGGTAAAGTACATTAGTTGATTTTTGAATATTGGATCAGCCTTTCATCCTTGGAATAAACTCCAACTACTCATGGTATCTAATTTTTGTTATATATTGCTGGATTCTCTTTGCTAGTATTTTCTTGAGTGTTTCCACATTTATTTTCATGAAGAATATTGGTCTGTAATTGTCTTTTTTTCATACCATCTTTGTCTGATGGTATCTGGGTAATATTAGTTTTATAAAATTAATTGGAAAGTGTTCCCTCTTCTTCTATTTTCTGGAAGAGATTACATAATGTTGTTCCTTCTTCTTTAAACATTTGTTAGAATTCTCTAGTAAAACAATATAGGCCTGGAGATTTCCTTTTTGGGGAGTTTTTAAATTATGAATTCAATTTCCTTGATAGAGGGCTATTCAAATTATCTATTTCCTATTGGGAAAGTTGGGGTAGTTTGTATTTTTAAAGAAATTTGTCCAGTTCGTCTAAATTGTCAATATTTGTATGTGTAGTTTTTCATAGTATTCCATTATCTATTTGATGTCTGCAGGGTCTGTAGTGATATCACTTGTTTTATTCTCTGTATGGGTAATTTGTGTCTTCATTCTTTATTTCTTTGTCAGTCTTGCTAGAGGATTATTAGTTTTATTAATCTTTCAAAGAACTAGCTCTTTGTTTCACTGATTTTCTCTGTCATTTTCACATTTCTAGTTTTGTTGGCTTTTGCTCTTGTCTTTATTGTTTCCTTCCTCCACTTGCTTTGGATTTCCTTTGCTCTTCTTTTTTTAGATTCATGAAGTAGAAGCTTAGATGGTTGATTTGAAATTTTCTTCTTTTCTAATGCATAAATTTGGTGCTATAAATTTTCCTGTCACCACTGCTTTAGCTACGACTCACAAATTTTAAGATGTTGTATTATCATTTTTGTTCAATTCAGTGTATCTTTGTGACTACCTCTTTGACCCATGGATTATTTACAAGTGCGTTGTTTTGTTTCCAAGTGTTTGAAGATTTTCTTGTTATCTTTCTATTATCAATTCAATTTTTTAAAAATTCCATTTGTGGTCAAAGAACACACTCTATATGATTTCAATTCTTTTAAATTTGCTGAGTTTGTTTAATGGCTCAGCATATGCTCTACCTTGGCATATGTCCTATGGGCACTTGGAAAAAATATGTATTTTGCTGTTGTTGAATGGAGTGCTTTATAAATGCCAATGAGACCCTAATAGTTGATGGTATTGTTGAGTTATTTTGGTTTTCTATCTATTTAGTTCTATCAATTGTTGAGGGTGTGTTGAAGTCCTCAACTATGTTTTTGTCTGTTTCTTCCTTCGGTTCTATCAGGTTTTGCTTCACATATTTTGCAACTCTGTTGTTTGGTGCATAGACATTTAGGATTGTTATGTCTTCTTGACGGATTGACACTGTTATAATTACATCATGTTCCTCTCCATCTCAGATAATTTTCTTTGCTCTAAGGTAGACTTTATCTGATATTAATGTAGCCATTCCTATTTTGATTCACATTTGTATGATATATCTTTTTCCATCCTTTTTCTTTCAGTCTGCTTATATAGTTATATTTGAAGTGAGTTTCTTATAGGCAGCATATAGTTGGATCATAAATATCAATCAATTCTGCCAATCTATGTTTTTTAGTTTATGTACATAGGCCATTTATATTTAATGTAATTATCAGTATGTTAGGGCCTAAGTCTGCCACTTTATTTTTTGTTTGTTGTTCTTTCTGCTTTTTGTTTTCGTTTTCCTGCCTTTCTGGGGTAACTTGAACATATTTTAGAATTCTACTTTTATTTTTCTGTATTGTTTTTGAGTGTATCACTTCGTATAGCTTTTGTAACATATATATATATATATATATATATATAGCTTATCGCAGTCTATTGGTCATTATAATTTTACCAGTTCAAGTGAACTGTAGAAACTTTATCTCCCTTTACATCCCTTTATCCTCATCTATTTATAATTGCCTTACATATTGCCCCTACATACATCAGATAGTGTTATAACTTTTGCTTCAATAGTCAAACACAATTTAGAAAATTTAAGAGGAGAAGGAAAGTTTATTGTATTTATCCAGTTTTAGCTTACTGTGTTCCTTCTTCCTTCCTGATGTTCCAATTTTTTTTATGATTTCCTTTCTATTTAGAAAACTTCCTTTAGCCATTTTTTAGGGTGAATCTGCTGGTAATGCATTCTCTTAGTTTTCCTTCATCTGAGAATGTCTTCATTTTCCCCTCGTTTCCCTTTTTTTCTTTCTAATGGATGAACCTACATGGATTCATCATTATCACCCAAAGTCCATCATTTACATTAGGGTTCAGTCTTAGTATTGTGCATTCTATGGGCTTGAAGAAATATATAATGACATGTATCTACCATTATAGTATCATATAGAGTATTTTCACTGCCCTCAAAATCTTCTGTGGTCTGCCTATTTATCTTTCCCTCCCCCAAACCCTTGGCAACCAGTGATCTTTCTACTCTTTCCACAGATTTGCCTTTTCCAGAATGTCATATAGTTGAAATTTCATAGTATGTATCCTTTTCAAACTGACTTCTTTCACTTAGTAATATGAATTTAAGTTTTCTTCATATCTTTTCATAGCTTGATCAATTGTTTCTTTTTAGTGCTGAATAATATTTCATTGTCTAGATGTACCACAGGTTATCCATTCACCTACTGAAGTACATCTTGTTTACTTCCAAGTTTTGTCAACTATGAATAAAACTGCCATAAACATTTGATACAGGTTTTGTATATTTCAACTCCTTTGGGTACACAGCAAGGAATGTGATTGCTGGATTGTATGGTATTGGTGTGTTCAATTTTGTAAGAAACTGCCAAACTATCTTCCAAAGTGGCTCTATCTCCTTCATTTCTGAAAGATATTTTTGCTGAATATTTTAGGTTGACAGTTCTTTTATTTCAGAAAAATGTGTCACCACTGTGTTCTTCTGGCCTCTGTGGTTTCTGATGAGAAATCCACTATCGTTAAGATTGTCTTTTTCCTGTAGGTAAGGTGTCATTTCATTTTTGCTTCTTTCAAGATTTTTTTCTGCATCTTCATTGTCAGAAGTTGGACAAGATGGTCTTAGTACAGATTTGCATTTGTCTTGTTTGGGGTTCACACAACTTCTTGAATCTATTGATTCACATCTTTTGCCAAATTGGGGGAAATTTTGCCGTTCTTTCTTTTAGTCCTTTTTCAGCCCTGCTCTCTTTCTCATTTCTTCTGAAACTCCAATGACACAACTGTTAGATCTTTTATCATAGTCCTGCAGTCTATTTTCAGTGTATTTTCTCTCTGTTGTCCAGATATGGTAATTTATATTGTTCCATTTTCCAGTTTTCTGATTCTTTCTTCCTTTTCATTCTGCTTTTGAGTCCATCCATCGAAGTTTTTACTTCTGTTATTATATTTTTCAATTTAATTTTTCTATTGTTTATCCTTTATATATTCTGTTTATTTGATGAGACTACTTTTTCATTTGTTTCAAAGGTGTTCATAATTGTTTTATAAGCATTTTTGTGGTGATTGTTTCAAAATGTTTGTCAGATAATTCTAACATCTTTGGCATCTATTGATTGTCTTTTTCCATTCATTTTGAGATCTTCCTGGTTCTTGGTGTGATGAGTGGTTTTTTTTATTGAAACTTGGATGTTTTGGGTATGTTATGAGACTCTTGATCTTATTTAAACTTTCTTTTTTAGCTGGGTTCCTCTGACATTGCTCTAGCAGGTGAGGGGGCTGATCACAGTAGGGTAGAAGTTCAGATTTCCCATTTGGCCTCTCTTCTTGTTGCTGCTGGACAAAGGTAGGAGTTCCAGCTCCCCACCAGTGTCTCCACTGATACCTCCCTAGCTGCGAGGGATAGCAGTGCCTTGTTACTGCTACCCATATGGCCTCCATTGACACCAAGGGTGTGTGTGTAAATTCCTGACTCTACTAGGCCTCCTTGGTGATGTAGAGGAAGGGGTGCCTCATCACTGCTAGGTGGGGTAGAGTCCAGGCTTCTCACATGGTTTTCACTGACTTTTGTTCCCACAAGCAGAGATGAATATCCGGGCTCTCTACTTGGCCTTCCCTGAACACCCTGCAGGGAGTTGGCATGCCTTACTACAGCCTGGTGAGGGTAGAAGTTAAGGCTCACCACTTAATCACTCAGCCTTTGCTGGGCTGAATGGGGATGGGACTACAGGTTTTTCTGTGGTGTTTGACTGGAGTAGAGTAGTTATTGTCTAAAAATACTCTCTCTAGGCTACCCACTTTCTAGCCCTTTGACTAGAGGGAGAAGGCTTTTTGTTGAGGCTTTTATTTTGCAGGGGTGGGGTGGGGTCTGTACTCAGCTTTTCCAGGTTGTTGGCTTATTTTGATCCAAGTCTGGGATACATGAGGTGAGGCAAAAACAAAATCCAGGAAACTCACCACCATGTTGTTCCTTAGATTCCAGGGTCTCTGGCTGGTCTGCCTTCTTCTCTACATGTTTCAGAGTCTTCTTGTGTTTGCTTTATATATATTGTCCAGGGTTTTTAGTTGTACTTAGTGGAAAGACTAGAGAAAGTATGTCTACTCCATCTTCCCAGGATGGAAACTTCTTTTTGATCATTTTCATGCCAATCATTCTGCTGATCCTTCAGGACATAGCAGGCACTGTGTAGGCTCTGCAGGGTGAGCAGAAATAAACAGGTCATGGCTCCTGTAAGCCAGGACCTCACTACTCAGTGGGACTGACAGCTGTGTCTCATATAGCTTGACACTCGATCACAATTAAGAGCATGGCTTCAATCAGACAGGACTGAGTCCCAATTCTAGCTCTGACACTTTCAAGCTCTGTGACCCTGAATAAGTTAGTTAATCCCTCTGAACTTCAGTCTCCTAACTTACAAAATATGGGAGAGATTAGTCCAATTTCTTTATGTTTTTCTTTTCTTTTCTTTTTTTTTTTTTTTAGACGGATTCTCACTCTGTGGCCAGGCTAGAGTGCGGAAGCACAATCTCGGCTCACTGAAACCTCCGCCTCCCGGGTTCAAGTGATTCTCCTGCCACAGCCTCCTGAGTAGCTGGGACTACAGGCATGCACCACCACACCTGGCTAATTTGTGTATTTTTAGTAGAGATGGGGTTTCACCATGTTGGCCAGGATGGTCTCGATCTCTTGACCTTGTGATCTGCCCGCCTCAGCCGCCCAAAGTGCTGGGATTACAGGCATGAGGCATCGCGTGTGGCCTGATTAGTCCAATTTCATAGATTGTTGGTGGATTAAATTAAATGAAATAGTGCATTTAAATCACTTTGCATGGTGTCAGCACATGGCAAGTGCTTAGTAAATATTAGTTGTTACTCTTAAAAGGCAGGCTGGGCCAACTGTAATAATTTTTTTTTCAGCCTTGTCCATTGCAGACAGAGGTGTCCCCATGACTTACTCTGTGCCTACTGCTTCTCTCTTCTCTTTAATCAATTGTGGGAACTTTTTCCACCTGTCTCTTTAGAGGGGTTAAGATGAATGCGTACACAGGATGAGAGGCAAAAGAATGTTCACTTTATGTTTTTATTCATTCATTCCTTTATTTATTCATGCATTACTGCATCAAATCATTATAGAACACTAACCCTGTGCTTGGCACCATAAGGGGAACTTAAAATTTAGCAGAATAGGCAGCAAAGTAATGATAATTCTGGCAGACTCTAAGTGCCAAGAAGAATACAATCAAAATACTCTGAGCTCAGAAAGAGGAGAAATCACATTTGAGTAGAAGAATCAAGGAAGGATTCTTGGAGAAAGGGGCATCTGAGTTGCACTTCAATAGATAGACATGGAGAATGGGCATGAGAGGAGCAAAAACTTAGAGACAGAAAAGCAAAAGTTGTCTCCTTAGAAAACAAATAGTTAAGTTTGGCTATATGTGTATTTGTAAGGGATAGAATGAGAAGAGGCTGGAAAGTATGCTGGGGCTACTATTTAGAGCTTTGGATATAAGGTGTATAAGTCAGGATTAGAGTTGACTACAAGCAGTCAAATTACAATAGCTTAGACACATAAGGGTTTATGTTTCTCCGGTATAATAAGTTCAGACTTTGACAACATGGGATTCATATGGCAGTTCTACTGTCACCAGGAACCCAGACTCTGTAATCCTCAGCAAGTGCTTCCATCTTTAAGGCTGGCCCATAGTCCAAGATGGAGCTGGAGCTCCAGCGCACCAGGCAGGCAGGAAAAAGAAAGGAAAGACAGGCAATCTGTCCAACTATCTACCTTCTTTATGGAACTTTTTTTTTTTTTTTTTTTGAGACGGAGTCTTGCTCTGTCGCCCAGGCTGGAGTGCAGTGGCGCAATCTCGGCTCACTGCAAGCTCCGCCTCCCGGGTTCACGCCATTCTCCTGCCTCAGCCTCTCCGAGTAGCTGGGACTACAGGCGCCCGCCACTACGCCCGGCTAATTTTTTTGTATTTTTTTTTTAGTAGAGACGGAGTTTCACCGTGGTCTCGATCTCCTGACCTTGTGATCCGCCCGCCTCGGCCTCCCAGAGTGCTGGGATTACAAGCGTGAGCCACCGCACCCGGCCTTCTTTATGGAACTTTTATAGAATCCTCCAGGAAGTGGTACCTAACAACTTATATTTATATCTTATTGGCTGGAACTTAACCACATGGGCACTTATCTGCAAGGGATGCTGAGAAATAAAGTTCTTAAAAATCTGGGCATATTGCTTTAGATAAGATATGAGTTCTATTACTAAAGATGAAAAGGAGAATGGATACTGAATTGGCAACTGGAAAGTTCTGCAACATCAGAGTAAGGAGCTTAGACTTAATTCAGTAGGAAGTGGGAGCCCTGTGGTGGATTGTTTAGCAGAAGACAGGTACGATGCAAGTTGTTGACTTGAAAGATTAGTCTTGGAGTGTGGAAAACAGATTGCAGTAGAAAGATTAGAGGCAGAGAGATCAGTTAGAAGGCAATGTCACTGGTCAAGGGGGGAAGTGATGAAGATATGCAATAGAAAGTGAAAGGGACAGAGGGGAGACATATTTCAGGAGTGTATTGTTAGATTGGCAGCTGATTGGATGTGAGAGTGTTAAAATAAACCATAGATTGATTTTTCAATGGAAAACTTCAGACAGTTGACCAATGGACATGGAATTGAATGGTATGGCCATTTCTGGAAAGAGGGAAATCAGTAGAAGAGCTTATTTGAGGTAAGGCAATGAGCTTGGTTTGGAACAAAAGGCTTAGGCAAAACATTTATGTCAATGGTTCTCAAAATGTGATCCCCAGACAAACAGCATCAACATCACCTGGGGATTTGTTAAAAATGAAAATTCATAGATTAGATGCCAGTCCTACTGAATCAGAAACTGTGGGGTTGGGGCCCAGCAATCAGTGTGTTTTAACAAATACAGATTGTATATCCATATATTAAAGCAATAAACAATAGGATATTAAATAGAGATGTTTTAAACATTCCATTTACAACAGCATCAAAAATATTGAATATTGGCCAGGCACAGTGGCTCATGCCTGTAATCCCAGCACTTTGGGAGGCCAAGACGGGTGGGTCACTTGAGCCCAGGAGTTCGAGACCAGCCTGGCCAACATGGTGAAACCTGTCTCTACTGAAAATACAAAAATTAGCTGGGTGTGGTGGCAGGCGCCTGTAATCCCAACTACTCAGGAGGCTGAGACAGGAGAATCGCTTCAGCCTGGGAGGCAGAGGTTGCAGTGAGCCAAGAACGGGCCACTGCACTCCAGTCTGGGTGACAGAACAAGACTCTGTCTCAAAAAAAGAAAAAATTAAATATTTAGGGATTAATTTAATCAATAATGTACAAGACCTGTATCCTGAAAACCATAAAACATTGCTGAGAGAAAGTATAAGACGACCCAAATAAATGGAGAAATATGTTCATGCATTGGAAGACTCAATATTTTTAAGGTGCCGATAATCGCTAAGTTGATCTACAGATTCAATGCAATCTCAAAATCCCAGCAGGCTTTTTTTTTTTTTTTATTTGTAGAACTTGACAAATGGATTCTAAAATGTATATGGAAATACAAAAACAACTTTGAAAAATAAAGTTGGAAGGCTTACATTACCTAATTTTAAGATTATAGAGATACTGCAATGCAGTATGATATTGGTATAAAGACAGAAAAACAGATCAGCGGAACAGAATAGAGTCCAGAAAGAAAATCACACATAGATGATCAATTGATTCTTGAAAAAGTACCAAGGCAATTCAATGAAGAAAGGATAGTCTTTTCAACAAATGGTGCTGGAACAACTGAATAGACATGTGCAAACACACACACACACACACACACATATAAACCTCAACCCTTACCTCACACTGTATACTAAAATTAACTAGAAAAGTATCATAGACCTAATATAAGAGCTAAAACCATTAAACTTCTATAAGAAAACATAGGAGAAAATCTTAATGATGGGCTTGGCAAAGATTTCTTAAATGTGACCCCAGGCTGGGTGCAGTGGTTCAGGCCTGTAATCTCAGCACTTTGGGAAGCTGAGACAGGTCTATCACTTGAGGCCAGGAGTTTGAGACCAGCCTGGCCAACATGGGGAAACCCTACCTCTTCTAAAAATACAAAAAAAAAAAAAAAAAAGCCAGATGTGGTGGCACATGCTTGTAGTTCCAGCTACCTAGGAGGCTGAGGCAGGAGAATTGCTTGAACCTGGGAGGCAGTGGCTGCAGTGAGCCAAGATCACGCCAATGCACTCCAGCCTGGTGCATTTGAGACTCTGTCTCAAAAAAAGAAAAGAAAAGAAAAGAAAAGTGACCCCAAAAAGCACAAACTTAAAAAAAAATCAATAAAGTGGATTTAAATTTTAAAATGTTTGCTCTTCAAAAGATATTATTTTAAAAAATGAAAAGGTGGCTGAGCACAGTGGCTCACACTTATAATCCCAGCACTTTGGGAGGCCAAGGTAGGTGGATTGCTTGAGGTCTGGAGTTTGAGACCATCCTGGCCAAGAAGGTAAAAACTCATCTCTACTAAAAATATAAAAATTAGCTGGGGGTGGTGGCACATGCCTATAGTCCCAACTACTCAGGAGGCTGAAGCAAGAGAATCACTTGAACCCAGGAGGCAGAGGTTGCTGTGAGCTGAGATTGTGCCACTGTACTCCAGCCTGGGCAACAGGGGGAGACGTTGTCAAAAAAAAAAAAAAAAAAAAAAAGAAAGAAAGAAAAAGAAAGAAAGAGAGAAAAAGAAAGAAAGAAAGAAAAAGAAAAGAAAAGAAAAGAAAGAAAAGGTAAGCCACATACAGGGAGAAATTATTTGCAAAACATACAGCCAATGAAGCACTTGTGTTCTAGAATACATAAGGAACACATTAAAAAAGTACAAAGACAACAATCCAATTTTTTAAATAAGCAAAAGATATGAATAGATATTTAACCTAAGAAGACAAATGAATGGCAAACAAGCACCTGAAAAGCTACTCAATATTATTGCTCATTAAGAAAATGCAAAGCAAAAGATATACCACCACATCCCCACTGGAATGGCTAAAGTTTAAGACTGACCATACTAGATGTTGGCAAGAATGTGGAGCAATCGAAATTTCAGTGTATAAATGGTACAACCAGTTTGGAAAACAGTCTGGCAGATGCTCATAGAGCTAAACATATACTGACTGTATGACCTAGCCATTCCCCTCCCAAGAGAAATAAAAGTACAAAGATTTTGACATGAATATTCTTAGCAACTTTATTTGTAATAGCCCCAAACTGGAAACAACTCAAGTGTCCATCAACAGGTGAACAGTAATACAAATTGTTGTATATTCATACAATAGATAACTACTTAGTAATAAAAAGGAATGAACTATTGATACATGCAACAATGTGGATTAATCTCAAAATAACTATACTGAATAGAATAAGCCAGGGACAACAAATAGTATACGTAGGATTCATTTACATAACATCCTAGAAAATATAAATTAACCTATAGTGACAGAAACAGGTTAATGGTTGCCTGGAGATGGGTTTGGATGTTGAGGGGAGGAAAGAAGGGATTACAAAGGAGAACAAGGAGATTCCGTGGGGATGGTGGTAGTGTTCACTATTTGGATTGTGGTGGTGTTTTCATGGATGAATTCATGTGTCAAAACTTATCAGATTGCTTATTTTAAAGATATGCAGTTCATTATATATCAACGATATGTTAATAATGCTGTAAAAAAATACTCCTTGACCCTGCCCTAGATCTACTGAATCACTCTGCAATTAGGGCCCAGCAATCTGTGTTTTGACAAACACTCCAGGTGATTCTGATACACAGTAAAGTCTGAGAACCACAGACTCCCAGCAGGTGGTTGAAATAAGGCTCTGGACTAGAGTACAAACTTGAGAGTTACCTGGTTGGAGGTCAAAGGTTGAAGTTGTAGGAAGAGGGGATTTAGAGAGTAAAGAACAGAAAGCAAGAGGTGGAGACTTAGAGAAAATCCACCCTCAGGAGATCGGAGGAGAAGGAGGAACAGGTGACAGAAACAAGGAAGAAGCAGGCTGGGGTTAGGGGAAGGAATGTAACAGATGCCAAAGAAGGGACTTCAAGATACAGGGTGACCAATAGTGATGATACCAATGGGATACCTTCTATTTGCATAACTGCTTTCTAGTTTCCAAATAGTTTTCATGTTCATTAGTGCATTAACCATGTCAAAGTGAGCAGACAAACATGGAAAATGTCGTGCCTGGTAGGCCCTACAGTCAACAAGAAAGAGCCAGGATTAGGAGTCAGAGAGACCTAGGTGGAATCTGGCTCCTTTACTTACTCATGTGTACATTTTGTCAAGTTTCTTGAACTGAGTCTCTCTTTCTCTATGTTCAAAATGGAGATAAATTCTACCCACTAACAGGGTAGAATCTTTATGGTATGTAAAATTCCTGCACCAGATACTGGTAAAGTTGTTAAGTGTCTTTACGCTCTCCACCTCCACCTCAACCTCATGATTCCTCATCTTACACATAAAGAAACAGAGGCCCAGTGGGGGTAATTGATGTACCCAAGGTCAGAGGACTGGCAGGCACTCTGTGTTTGAAAGCACATTCTTGACTTGGAATCCATGAACCAACTGGGCAGGTCCATGGTGGGTCTTGCAGGTTCTGTGAAACTCCTAAAGTCATGTGCAGACTGAGTAAGAATGTGATGTATTTTCTGAGCAAGTGTCCATTATCCACAATGGCATCTCCAAGAGGGCCAGGATCTAAAAAGGTGAAGAACTTCTGCTCAGAGGTCAGCTGTGTTTATTTTTCCCTAAGTTTCTTGATTCACACCTTCCCATATTCTCAGCCACCCATCTTCCTATCATACATCTTCCAGAACGTAGTTTCACTCCCTCTCTGCTGACTGACCAGTCTGCAAACCAGGGAACTTGCTTCATGGTCTCAACACAGATCATTCATTCACTCCCAAAGCAACTGCTGATCACCAGTTCTACACTGGCACAGGGAAAAGGCAGATGAAGATCCTCCTTTGAAGGAGCTTACAGACCAGTAGAGGAGTTAGGGCAGGAACGGAGATAAAAGGCAGCCTGTGGCCAGAAACATGAGAGAAGGAGCACAAGTAAAGGTCATTTGGGGAGACCATATTTGGACTGCTCGCAACATGGACCCCTGGGAATCTCTCTATCCACAGGTCTGTCCATTCAGAAATGGGCAACCTTCAGCTTCAGCTTCATTCTTCAAACCGTCACAACCTGCCTACCACCAACTACTTTGATGAAGTGCTCATCTCAAAGTCAGCTACCAGGAACCTCTTGCCCTCTTTGGCAGGCTCTGCCACCTTTCTCTTTCTTGCTTTCTGTAGCGTTGAGCCATGCTGGCTGGCACCTCCTCAGGTCTCCTTCTTCCCTTGGCTTTCATGCCAACAGCAGCTCCAGGTTTCCTCCTCTTCTCTAGGGACTCTTCTATTTCACTCACATGCCCCCTTAATGACTGTGTTGCCACAGCTCCATCCGCAGCCCACACCTCCTCCTTCCCACACACTCACCCTGGTGACCTCATCCAGGCCCAATGCTCCCTTGACCACACTGGCACTTCTTTTTTCCATTCAGACCTCAGAGGTCAGCTTGGAATATCTGCATCTCCTGCTGGAAGTTCCTGAAGAATCTCAATCTCAACTCATCTACAATGAACTCACCAAATCTCCCTGCCCCACATCTATTTGTGTATTCCCAGAGGCAGCCACCCAAACTGGAAACCCGGGGTCATTGTGAATGCCATCTTTTCATCACCCCTTTCATCTAAGCAATTGCTAAGTCTTGTGAGTTTCCCCTCTTGAGAGCTTTTCAACTGGCCTTGTCTACTGCTTCTGCCTTAGCTGTGGCCTTCACTGTCTCTGCAGTACCCAGCAGTAGCCTTCAAACTCTGCCTTCCAGTGGTCTCCTCTCACCCCAGTCCAGTCTGTTACAGTGAAAAACAGCAACGAATCTTCACTAAGGGCGTTTTCACATGCCAGCCTGACCTATACAGTCTCACTTCATTCTTGCAACAACCCTAAGAGGCAGGCACTATTATTATTCCCATTTCACGGATGAGCCGATAAAGGCACAGAGAGGTTAAGCAACTTGTTAGCAACACAGCTAGTAAGTAAGTGGCAGTGCCAGGCTTATTCCATAATGCAAATCTTAATTATGTCATATATTGTCCTAAAATCCTTTCTGGGCTCCCCATCCCCTTAATACAACGACTCAAACTCTTTAGCCCAGCAGACCTATCCACCTCTCCTGTGCCATCTTTACCTCTGGGTTTTAGTACATACTGGTCTTTCTGCCAGAAACTCCCTTTTCTCTGTCTCCCCTCCTGACTTTTTGTGGCCTGTGTAACCCCTACTCATTCTTCCAACCTCAGCCCAGGCATTGTCTCACACTGAAATCTTCTCTGATGCTCTGCTCTCTCCAGTTTGGGTCGGTGCCTATGGTGAACACTACAACGTGCCACTCAGATCCCCTTCAATGAGGGACTTATCACCAGTTCCTGGGAGTGCTAGCAGACAGGCCTCAGCTGTCAGCTCCCATAGGAGACTGGCTTCAGCGGAAGAAAGCTCCCTGGCCCAAGGTTACACCCACTTCCTGGGCCCACCCTTATCCCTGACCCATCAGTGTCAGAGTATCAAAGCTGAGTCCTCTGGCCACAACTTGGGAAAAAGCTGAAGGGCCATTCCAGCTCCAGAGTACCCCAGAGGGCAGGCTTTGGCCCAACCTGACTCCCTCCTCTCCCTTCCACAGGTTCTTATCTCCAGAGCTCCCTGCACATTAATCTCCGTCTCAGAATCTGCTTCCTTGTGAAGCCCCCAGTGCTCACGTCCCCCCAGCTAGGCTCTGAGCTCCCTGTAGACTCTGATAAAGGGCTGGGGTGCTACCGGAGAAAGGCGCAGTCCCCCATAAGCCCTAGCCCCAGGGGTAGCTCTTTAAACACGGGGCAATACATGACAAAACTTCTGCCTTCATCGATTCACCTGCTCACAGCTTCCTAATCAGATAATTCATCTCCAGGTGGCCTTGGACTTCCTGTCCCCAGGTGAGTCATTAATTTGGTGACTCTTGCTGTCCTCCAGTACTCCCAAGCCCCACCCCCAGTAACCCCCAAACTAGACTGTGAGGCCAGAGCCTTGAATCTGTGAGGTTTCAACACCCTGTCACACACTGGGACCACTCTGAAAACAAGTTACTCACACTAACACCGCTTTCAGCTGTGATAATACGAACACCCAAAGCATGAGCACTCTCGGACCTCACATCCTTGAATTCCAAATTCCAAATCCCAATCCCTGATCCTCATATCAAAGAAATAGCACTGTGTCTTAGAAAAGGCATGACTTTAGAAGCAAATGAATCTGAGTTCAATTCCTGGATCTTCCCCTTATTGGTGGAGACCTTGGGTAAGAAACTTTAGCTACCTGGCTGGGCATGTACAGGCTCACACCTGTAATCCTAGCACTTTGGAAGGCTGAGGCGGGCAGATCACCTGAGGTGAGGAGTTCGGGACCAGCCTGACCAACATGGTGAAACTCCATCTACTAAAAATACAAAAATCAGCCAGGCATAGTGGCGCCCATCTGTTGTCCCAGCTATTTGGGAGGCAGAGGTTGCAGTGAGCCAAAATCGGGCCACTGCTTTCCAGCCTGGGCAACAGAGTGAGACTCTGTCTCAAAAAAAAAAAAGAAAGAAAGAAAGAAAGAAAAGAAAGAAGGAAGGAAGGAAGGAAAGAAGGAATGAAGGAAGAGAAAGAAAGAAAGAAGAAAGAAAGAAAGAAAGAAAAGAAAGAAACTTTAACTACCTGAAGCCTTCATCTCCTCATCTGTGGAAGAGATGCCATGACAATCCCTTCTCATGAGGGTTTGGTTTGTTTTTCATTAAGATACCATCTGTAAGACCCTCAGCACACAGAGGCCACTTGGTACCTGTTAGTTCTTTTCCTCTAAACTTGAGAATCCTGAGTCCACAGAGCCAAAATGATAATAAAATGGCAACTCTTACTTGTATAGTACTGACTTTATGCCAGGGATTGTTCTAAGCACTCTATTCTAACTCAGTCCCCAACAATCCTGCAAGGTACATACTAGTATTAACCTCATTTTCCACTTGAGGAAATGGGACACAGAGAAGTTAAGTAGAATGTAGCCTTGAGAGCCACATTCAAGGAACTGTCTAGGGGTCAAGACCCTGAGGAAGCATCATTTAAGGGTCTCAAAGGTCTGCTAAACATCAGCCGAAAGCCTGTCCAGGGAGCTGAAGAAGGCAAAGAATGGGAACCTGGAGCAAGAGGAATATTTGTGAATCACAGAACTCAGTAGTTTGCCTGAGGTCACACAGCTAGAAAGAGGTCAAATTAGAACTTGGGTAGCCTGGCTCCAGAGTCTGTTATCTAGGTGTGGGAGGGGCCTCATCTGTCAAATGGGATCACTTCCTCTGTAAATGGGAATAATAGTGCCTGCCTCTTAGGGTTGTTGTAAGAACGAAGTGAGATTGTATAGGTCAGGCTGGCATGTGATAAGTCCTCAGTGAAGATCCACTACTGTTATTTACTATACCCTGCACATAGTAGGTTATAAGGAAACTTGTTGATGTTGAGGAGGAGGAGGAGGAAGGGCAGGGCAGGGGAGGAAGGAAGATGCCACTGTCTAGGCAGGTAATGAAGAAGGTTGAGGGAACAGGTTGGGGCCATGACCCAAAGGACACTCCAGGGCTTGCTTGGACACACTGGGGCCCAGGGGAGTGTGGAACTCAGAATATGAAAGAGTCTTGGGGGTGAGCTCTCCATGAGCCCGGAGGAGCCTGGAACTCTGACCAGGGCAGGGTGGAAAGCACAAGACATGGCCATGAACTTGTTGGTACTGATGTCAACCTTGGTTGTCGGCAGGTCAGTATGCATGTATAAAAGGGCATGTTTGGTGCCTGTGGGTCTGAGTTGGAGCCTCTTGTAGGGGCATCAAGGAAGACTTCTTGGAACAGGTGACTTCTAAACGTGGCTTTAAAAGCTGTATTAATATAACGTGGATGGTGGTGAAGCAGGAAACTTCTGGCTGTCAGGGAAGGTGGCCAGTCTTGAAGGTCTTGTGGGGGATGGGAGTAGGGGAATTGGAAGGGGTGAGTTGGGCCCATATGGTGCAGAGCTTGGAATGCCACACTGAACCATCTTTGCCAGTGGGGCACTTGCTTGGAATAATGCTTCAGAAAGAATGGCCAGGCAATAGGAGATGGGGGGCAAAGATGAGGAGGGAAGCCATAACGGCCAGGAGGAATACCCTGGGGTCACCCTTTGCCTGCATGCTTGTGAAGTCATCTCCTACATTCCCCTGGTCCCCTGACAGATTATCCTGGGTGAAAGGAGAAGGGGACCATCAAAGAGTCATCAATCCCTCGGTGTTTCCTGTTCTCGGAAAGCAGGTAACTCTCATCATCTTGTTGCAGTGTAAGTGGGACCTGGAGATGGACAGTGCAGGGAGAGTGCTGATGGCATGGAGAGAGGGCGGAGTTAGAGGAGGAAAGCGAGCCCAAATGCATGGCATAGAGTTCCTATCCTATGAATATTTCTTGATTAATTGACTAAGAGAAAGACAGAAACACCCAAAGAGAGATACATACAAAGGGAAGAAGAAAAAGAGAAGATACCTCCAGAAGAGGAATGTGTCTTATTTCTCATTTGTCTCCCATGGCACCAGCCAGTGCCTTGTACGGAGTAAAAGCTTGACATTTATTTGTTGAATTAAGAGACTCAGAGATTCATAAAGTGGCCAACAACTGAGATGAACACAAAAACGGGGAGAGCCAAGTTTTTTTGTGGGGGGTTGGTGGTCCTCCCTGACCTTGCAGCCATCTGTTTGCCATCATTTCCATGCCCCATAACAAAAATGCAAGTCCTGGCCAGGCGCAGTGGCTCATGCTTATAATCCCAGCACTTTGGGAGGCCAAGGTGGGTGGATCACCTGAGGTCAGGAGTTCCAGACCACCCTGGCCAATATGGTGAAATCCTGTCTCTACTAAAAATACAAAAATTAGTTGGGTGCAGTGGCAGGTGCCTGTAGTCCCAGCTACTCGGGAGGCTGAGGCAGGAGAATCGCTTGAACCCGGGAGACAGAGGTTGCAGTGAGCCAAGATCGCGCCACTGCACTCCAGCCTGGCGACAGAGCGAGGCTCCATCACAAAAAAAAAAAAAAGCAAGTCCAAAGGCTGGACTCAAGCCTGAAAAGTGAACAGGTCTCAAAGATGACTTACTTCAGAGGTGTAACCCCAGGTCCTTGGAATCCTGGTAGGAAGGAAGAGGGGGTGGTCAGGAAAAGAACCCTAGGCCAGGACTTAGTTGATGGATTTGGGGGAAAGACTGCTTGAGCTTGCCGGGCATGGGGTAGGGGGTGGAAGGAGGTACTCTGCCTTCCCATGGTTCTCAGCCTCTCCCCTTATCATCCCAAACCCAGGCCCTGCTCAGAGGCAGCCTGTGACACACAAGTAAATGCCTTATTATGGGAGGCAGAGCTGAGCCATGGGTATGGGGACTCTTAGAGACAGAAGCAGGTAGATGGGGGAGGAGGAGGCAGAGAGGGAGGGTAGGGGAGAGGGAAAAGCAAAAGAGAGGGGAAGAGGGAGAGAAGGGGGCAGAGAGAGGAGAGAGGGAGGAAGGGACAGAGACAGAGACAGAATGATTTTCCCAAACTAGAAAATCACATAGTCAATAGAAACAAGTATGTAACAGGTGCTAAACATAAACATCAGGGGCTCAGAGTGATGATCTTTCCAACTCTCAGCTCCTCAGTTTACCTGTTTATCTCTCTGATTAATGTGGCCCCATGGCATCACCAGCACCTAGATTCCTTTCACATCTCTTGTCTGTCATCCTTGGCATGTCAGCTTTTGAACTCAGGCTGAACCTCAGGGTGTCAAAAAGGCTGGAGCAACCCAACACATTACATCTTCACATAGCAAAGTCGAGAATCTAGGAGGGAAGGGGCACATCCCTTCCATCTATCCCTTTTGAAGACTGAGGTAAAATTTCCCAAAAGGCTCTGTAATAGACTACCTCTCACATATCAATGGTCAGAATTGTATCATAGGCCAGGTGTGCTGGCTCACACCTGTAATCCCAGCACTTTGGGAGGCCGAGGCAGGCGGATCACCTGAGGTCGGGAGTTCAAGACCAGCCTGACCAACATGGAGAATGCGCGTTTCTACTAAAAATACAAAATTAGCTGGGTGTGGTGGTGCATGCCTGTAATCCCAGCTATCAGGAGGCTGAGGCAGGAGAATCACTTGAACCCGGGAGGCAGAGGTTGCAGTGAGCCAAGATCGCACCATTGCACAACAGCCTGAGCAACAAGAGCAAAATTTTGTATAAAAAAAAAATTGTATCATATGTCCATTCCCAAATCATCCATCCAAGATGAATGGAGTTACCATGATTTTCCTAGAACAATTAAGAGTCACCTCTTGGGCAAGTGAAGGGTTCAACTTTCTCCAAAGCTTTGGACTTCAAACCCACAAAAGTGGGTTCCTTAACAAAGAACAATGGAATGTGGGGCCTGGCTGCAGGGTAGGCCATCAGCAGAGCTGGCTCCATTCTGTGTCCTGAGCTACGCATCCATCTTCTCTGTGCAACCAGCTGTCCATTTGTCTGTCTATCGATTTGTCTGCCTGTTGGTCTATCTGTCAGTCACTCCTCAGGACTGTCTGCCTGCCTGCCTATTCATGTAAGTCTGTGTGTCTATCCGTACATCTATTTATCTATGTCTCTATTTGTCTTTTGGTCTATCTAGAAATAAATATATCCACCAGTTGGTGTGTTTCGTCAGTATGCCTATCTGTCGCTATCTATCCACCTTCAGTTTCCGTCCTCTACTGCCCTTCTCTCCCTTACCTGTCCCATGTTTAACAAGTGGACAGGTCTTTTGTTTCCTTCCCTGCCCCCATGCCCGCCGCACAGAATGGTCTGAAATAACTCATGAAACTCATTACCTTAGACAGAGCACAGACCACAGGGCCCCTCATAGCAACAGCGATGGCAGCAAGTTGGCCAGAGTTACTATGTCTCACCTTCCCAGTCCCCACCCAGAGGCTGAGCTGCCATGGTCTCTACCAGTAGTGATCAGGCCCTCCTATACCTGAGATCCCTGAGGGATTCTATTCATTCATTCATTCATGCTTGGACAAATATTGATTACTATGTGCCAAGCCCTTTGTTAAGTGATGAGGATACGGAAGTGAATAGGACAAGCATGATCCCCCCATGCGTGTGCACACACAAGTCCTCAAATATACATTTGCAGACACACACTGCTGCGTCAGGTACTGCCAGCCTTTGCAAACATTTGTTGATTCTAGTATGTGGATGGCACTTAAGCCAGCATCGTTCAAAAGCACATCTTACACACACACAAACACACATACACACAGTGTTTAGTGCCCTGAGGCCCCCATAGGAGGGCACAGGATTCCTTATTTCTGTTCCCACATCTACTCTTTTTTTTTGGGGGGGGGGGGACGGAGTCTCACTCTGTCACCCAGGCTGGAGTGCAGTGGCACGATCTCTGCTCACTGCAACCTCTGCCTCCCAGGTTCAAGTGATCCTCCTGCCTCAGCCTCCCGAGTAGCTGGGACTACAAGCACGTGCCACCATGCCCAGCTAATTGTATTTTTAGTAGAGACGGGATTTCACCATGTTGGCCAGGCTGGTCTCAAACTCTTGACCTTGTGATCCACCCACCTCGGCCTCCCAAAGTGCTGGGACTACAGGTGTGAGCCACTGCACCTGACCTTTTTTTTTTTTTTTTTTTCTGAGACAGAGTTTCGCTCTTGTCGCCCAGGCTGGAGTGCAGTGGCACATCTTGGCTCACTGCAACCTCCGCCTCCTGGGTTCAAGCAATTCTCCTGCCTCAGCCTCCTGAGTAGTTGGAATTACAGGCCCCCGCCACCACGCCCAGCTAATTTTTGTATTTTTAGTAGAGACGGGGTTTCACCATGTTGGCAAGGCTGGTCTCACACTCCTGGTCTCAGGTGATCCGCCCTCCTTGGCCTCCCAAAGTGATGGGATTACAGGTGTGAGCCACCGCACCCAGCCCCACGTGTTCTCTTGACTCCCTGTATGACCTTGAGTAATCATTTCTTGACCATACAGTGTTCCCTTGTACAAAATGGGGCACACCTGGCCCAGGGATCAACCCCCTGACTCATTCCCCTGGACTATTCAATTCACATTTCTTTACAGCATAAAAGTTGCTTCCAAACTGTCTCTCACCGTGAACATGTCTCTCTCCTTCCTCCTATCTCTGACCACCTGCCTCCTTCATGTCTCCAGAGGTTCTCCTTTGACAGTGCTCCTGGTTCTCTTTCCCTTTGGAGTATCTGGGAATGGGTTTCTGTCTTTGTATGGTGTTTCAGTGTGAATATTGAGTGGCATAAGGGTAGAGTGCTTGAGTTTGTGTCTGAGTATACGTTTGAGCTGCTGTGTATTTGTATGTGTGTCTGCTGCGGGTCTCTGTGTGTTTTTATCCAAGTGTGCACACACGTGCGCGCTCGGCTCCCCTGATATGCTGAACGGGCCATTACGCCTCTTGCATGAGGGGTTGGGGGTGGAGGGGTGGAGGGGGGGCAGAGGGAGGCAGCAGGATTCTGTAAGAACATTAAATCCCAAATAAAGTAGAAAATATTTTTTAAAATTACCGACTTCCCGTTTTCTCCGAAATGGAGTGAAACGAGGCTGGTCCCGAGGCGGGGGCTCCGTAGGGCCAGCCACTGGAAAGGGGCAGCGCTTTATTTTTTATTTTTGTAATAAGAGGAACTGAATTAGAAAAAACGGGGAAGGAAGAGCAGAGTCAGATTGTTAAAGGATTCAATGAGCTGTGGCCAATGTATTCGAAAGGTGCTTAAGGCAGCAGAGCCGCTCACCAAACACACACATGCACACACACGCTGTCACACACAGTCACACACAGTCACAGACAGCCACACCAAGGCACCACACATGCCATCACACTCACAACACTGAGACAAAGGCACATTCAGCCACACTCATGTTGGGACACACAGAGGGCACAAAGACACACCAACCCCATCCCTACACATCCCCCACACAGCCAGCACACACTCCATCTCAGTCTCCAGGGCAACTCGGATGTACCCCAAGAGACACAAAGGAATCCAGTGCAAATAGTTACACACAATGATAAGGACACAGACAGTCACAAGCACACAAAGACTGACACTCACCACTTCTGGATCCACACCAATACATCCACATAATTCAATACAACTGCCAAACACACATCTACACACCTCTCCACTCACAATGGACTCACGGCAGACAGAGCTCACACTAACAGCCTTGTCCTCTCACCCAGACACCCACTGT
Source organism: Hylobates moloch (assembly GCF_009828535.3). Classification (NCBI taxonomy): domain Eukaryota; kingdom Metazoa; phylum Chordata; class Mammalia; order Primates; family Hylobatidae; genus Hylobates; species Hylobates moloch. The sequence goes on from NW_026652278.1 coordinate 33,149,229, forward strand.
GACCGACCCACAAAGAGCCCCAGGCCCCCAGACACATCCACATCATCACACACAGTCACCCAACACACCCGCATTCAATTATTAAGAATGACATTGCATACTTAGAGACTTACAGTCAGACATTTCCACCGACTGAAGCCTCACACTCATCCTGTGAAACAGACACCCTTATCTCTACTTAGAGACAAGCAACAGCGCAGGGCGGGTAAAGGCCCTACCCGAAGCCACACATGAGCAGCAGGCCAAGCCAGGGCCCAGTCTCCTGCTTTACCATTTAAATTCCCACACGCAGAGAGCTGAATACACACACACACACACACACACACACACACACACACACACACAGCCTTGCTCACACATTCTTAGGCACTCGGCCTCACATGCATTAATTTACGCAGGTCCAGTCCACACCCTGGACAGTAATACACACACACACAGAGCCATCCCTTTCTATGTCCCTTCTGCTTTTCTGTTTCCCCAGCTGCTGCCCTATCCTGCCTGTCCGAGACAGACTGAGCTAAGGTGACGTTTTAGTGGGAGAGGGAGGTGGCATGGCCCAGGCTCTTCCTCTCAGTTACACCTACGCGTGCCTCACACCCCACCAAAAAAACCCACTTCTAGCAGCTGACCCGGCCCGCTCCTCCAGGGCCTGGGAAAGGTGAGCTCTCGCTTCCCTCGCCCCACTCCTCTCACACATTCTAACCAAGGGGACATTAAAAAGTGCTGACAGGGCCAGAAGAGGCCACCTGCCTGCCCGCCAGCCAGGCCACTTTGATCTCAGCCGCCTCCCGCCGCAGCCGCCCACCCTGGCCTTCCCTCCCCCAGGTCCCTCTTTATTAATCTGGCCCTGTCTGGCCAGCCCTGGCCCCCCAGGTTGCCCCCATCTCCCCTCTCCCCTCCAGCTCTGCGGGGGAGGTTCCTACTCTCCAACATCCCATGCAGAGAGGCTCCACTGCCTGCATTAATCATCCCAGGGGCCATGAAGAGCGCCCCCAACAGTCCGGGGGAAGCTCATTTGGCTCTGGATTTACAGCAGGAGATGGGGCCTCCGGTGCCACCCACAGACGCTTCACACCCACCAAGCATCACCCAGTCAGGGCACACATGCTGACAGGCGTACATTCACACTGCACAGCAACACACACAACCACTGACCACCTCAGCCACGTGATGCTGTGATATCAAGTCACACACAAAACCCACTATGACAGTCACACGTAATGACACCTACAACAGACTTACACCAACAACCATACAAGAACACAGCTACCCATGTGGTCAGTCACTTAGAGCACATGGTTAACACATTGCCACACGACACAATTCACCAACGTTGCATACACAGACACACAATCACTCATGATGTTCGTTGCCCATAATGATAATTTGACAGTATCTGCTTCATAGCAGCACTTAATAACTTAATATTTATTGAATGATACAGTGGCAATACATTCACAGACTAAGATACACACATATGTACCTTAGAGCTGAAATAGATATAGCACAAAAAGTGGAAACAAGCCCTGCTAAGAATGTCCCAAGCAGAACGTGACTAGTCAGAGAAGCAGACCAAAGAAGGAGACGGAATGAAAGGAACCCACCTCCGTCAGGGTTGGGGACAGGGCATTCAGTTACCCTTTGCAACTGGAGACATCTTTTTAAAACACAAATCTAATCCCAGAATAAAGCCCCAGCACTAATTAATAGCCTGCACAGCCCTTCTGGTATGTGGCCCCTGCCTGCCCATCTGGCCATGGCTCCTGGAGCTCCAGCCACACCAGCCTTCTCTCACCCCTTCACCCCATCTCACTCCCCGCTGCCACAGGGGCTTTGCATGTGCTGCTGCTGGATCTGTTGGAACACTCTTCTCTCTTCTCCTAGTTTACCTTTAGCTTTCAGCTGTGAGTCACTTTCTAACTAAGTTAAATCCCCCATTAATGAGCCCTCTTTATCATACTGTTGATCTCTCCTTTGTGGCACTTCTCACACATGAAGTTTTTCAGTCCCTACCACTAGACTGAAAGCCCTATGAGGGCAGACAGTGTCTGTTTTTGCTTCCCATTGACTCCTAGGACTTGTACCTAATAGTCTTAAGGGCAGACTGTGTACTGGGCACATAGTAGGTGCTCAGTAAATATCTGCTGTGTGAATGAATGAAAAACACAAATTACATTTTTAAAAAACACTACAGGGAGAGCTTGGCTGGATGTTAATAAGTCCTAGAATGCTAGAATTGGCAATTGGGGGAATCCTGAGTTTTTGCTCCTGCTGTGTGACCTTGGGAGAGTCCCTTCACTTCTCTAGGCCTTTCTCATCTGTAAGTGAAGAAATAGGGCTTTCAGAATGTGCTCTGTGGAGTTCTAAGTGTTCTCAGGAGCGTCTCGGGCTGCTATGGATAAAGGTTAGAGCAAGGGTAAATTTCAGCCAACGTATTTCTGCTTCTCTCTCTCTCTCTGTGTGTGTGTGTGTACATTCAGAATCGAAGGTTCTAAGATTAAAAATATCCTTGGAAACTCCTGGACTAGGTGAGCTCTAGTTCCCTTACAGAATATTACAATACAATAGAGGCAAAAATGGTTTCCAGTCAGATAGCAGAGCATGAACTGCTTTTTATCTGCAAAGTTATCTAAGTGGACTCCATATCTGCAGACTCAACCGAGGAAAGGAGCAATAAGAATTGAATGAGCCCAACTGGAGGAGGATTCCCAGAGGAGAGGAGTTTTCAACATCCCATGCAGATTCCTAACTCCGGTGACAGACTCAAAGAGACCAGGGAGCTGGTGGGGGAGGGAGTCGGGGTGCCAGTTCTCAGAAGGGACTGTGATCAAAGCAACAGCCAAGAAAAGGCTAGTCGGGCCTGAATAGCAGTGGCAGATGATGACTGGGGGAAGTGGGAGATGCAGGGTGGCCCACACACTGTTTGAAAGCCCATATGCACTGAGGATGGCAAATAGGAAAAACTCTAAAGTCAGGTCACCTTACGAGAGCAGAGCTTTCTCCTAGGGAAGGGAATGCTGAGGACAGAGGAGGCAGGGAATCCCCTGGAGCCAGATGAGTGAGGACACAGGCTATTTTTCTCCATGTTCCTTGAGGCCAAGGCAGAGGAAATAGCCTCAAATTGGGAGTCAAGTGTGTGTGTTGCGGGGAGGGGGAAATCAGAGAATAGAGCCTGGAGAAATCCACTACTTTGGACCTGAGGTTGGCTGAGGTTGGGGGTGGTTCCCTGTGAACCCTAGTTCAGGGAAATGCTCTTCTCCTGCTCCCTTCCCCTCTGCAGGCCTCAGTGTTTCCGCACCCCACCACCGCCCTGCTCTCATGGACACACCCTCTTCAACTTGCTTCCTGAACCACGGCTCGCTCCACTCTCCTTGAACTTCCAAATTCCTCCTGCCCCTGAGTCATCTTCACCCTCAGCAGCTCCACTGTTCCTGCCTTCCACTCTGCTACTCTGCCAGCTCCTAGGCCTCTTCCCTGCAGCCGACAGCGCTGGCAATGCCCTCTCCTAGTTCTCCAACCTCTCGCTGACTCTCCCAGCAGCTCTCTCCTCACTCCCTCCCTATGCAGAAGGGGCCCAGCCAGGCTTAGGATGCAGGTTTCCAGTGCTTTACCCCTCCGCTTTTTCCTATGACAAATTCATCTACAAACAAGACTTCAAATCAACTAGCAATCCCATAGGAATGACCCTCCAAGGGGCCCTATTTTATATGTGTATTGAGTGTCAGGGGTACTCAATAGATGTGGAATAATGACTCCCAAATCAGTACTTCAGTCCTAACTTCCAACTGGCATCTCTAGCCCCTCACTAGACAGCTCCCAGACTCCCCAGCATCACCTGAAATTCACTGTGATTACCTTGAGTCCCCGACCAGCCCACCTCTCCCAGAATTCCTTCCCAGGTCATGCACCTGCTAGGGCCAGCCAAGCCCACTCACCACTCCATCTTCACACGGAGTTTTCCTTCAAATGTGCCTCAGTGTGGCCTTTTATCTGCACGCTCCAACCCCAAACCCCAGACCAGCCCAGGTGTCTTTACCGCCTTTAGGGTTTGTTCCCAATCTCCAAATGGGCCCCCTTTTTCTCCCTCTCTAACCCAACCTCTTCCCTGGCTGCATGAGTGATCTCCCCAAATATATCATGTCTCTCATCCAGAACCCCATGGCTCTCCATTGCCCCTGCTTACTGTCCAGATCCTGCCTCACCCCCACCCTCCCCTCCAGGAAGCCTTGCCCCCTCCTAAGTCTGATTCTTCCCAGCCCCTCGCAGACCTCTAGGCTCATTTCCATACCTTTTCCAGCTGCTCCAATAGCTGGAGCTGCAACTCTTCTGAGGAGTTAAATCCCAAGCACCCTTTCCAGCTGAACTTCTCCACACTCTCAACTGGGTATGGAGCCGAATGACCATTTTTAACACTCCTGTCTCCTGCCACCAAAAGTCAGTAACTCCCTGCTGTCCCCACCCCATTGCTCCCTCTCCCCACCCCCACAAAAAAAGTCAGTAGTTCCTCCAGGCCACTGTTACAGCAAAAATGTCCCTTGTTGAGAACCACTGGTTGGATGCTACTCTCTCGTCTTTCCCCATGGGACCTTCTCTAAATGACTAATATGCCTCAGGACTGTCTTTCACCTGCCTCTAAGTCCTTAGCTTCTGGCTGGAGGCTGTAAGGAGTGATGATGATGAGGAGGAGGAGGAGGAGGAGGAGGATGCTGGCAATGGCAGCACCCTCTTAAGCAGCACTTTCTATGTACTAGACACTGTTTCAAATCCTCTACATATATTCATTCATTATCATTACAATCCTATGAGATAGTGTTACTATTATCCTTGTTTTTCAGATGAGAAAATTGAGGGAGAAATTAAGTAACTTGCCCAAGGTCACCTACCTAGTAAGTAGCTGATGAAAAGGCATAGCAGAAAGTCAGACTTTGGAGCCACTTCTCAGAAGGGACTGTTATCAAAGCAACAGAAAAAAAGCCTTTCGAAAACCAACTGTCACCAACTGGCTGTGTGACCTTGGTCAAGTTACTTCCCCTCTCTGAACCTCAATTTCCTCATTTGTAAAACAATAAAACAGTGCCTAGTTCGTGGTGGTTTAGAGAGGACTCGTGAATATAGAACACTCCTTAGCATGAAACAAGCACTCCGTTTCTGTACCTCCTCCTGTCTTTCCCTCCACTCAGAGCCTACCTCTGATACTTAAAAATCATGACAATGACAATGCCTCACATTTGAACTCAGGCCCTTGAGTCCAGGGTCCAGGCTCTTGACCCCACACACCGCATGGCTGCCCACACTCGTCCATCAGGCCCTCCTGGGCCAGGCTCCGGCAGCTGTCCCTCCCTTCCCCAGGGAGGCCCCTCAATGTCCTCATCATGTCCTGGCCCCTAGGCCCCTCAGCCTGGCACTGAGCCTATCATTTGTAATCAGGTCAGACCATGGCTTGCTTGCTCCATCCTGCCCCAAGATGCAGCATCAGCTTCACCCAAGGCAAATCCCAGCCCAGCTGCGCTGCACCTCAGCCCTACCAGGCAGCACATCACATGCCTAGATTGCTCCTTTGACTCCCAAACAAATTCTTCACAACAGCACTTCCACCCCTCCCTCTGTGTCCGTCCAGCCCAGCCTCACTCTGGCCACCCTTATCTGAAGAAGCCAACCTCAACCTTTATTCTTACTTTTAGGAGATCAAAACCTGGGTCCAGGTTGAACCCCGTGACTTCCCCTCCTTCTCCCCATTTCTCTGAGGCTTCAGCCTCCTCGAGGCCCTGTCCGCCCTTCCCCTTCTGCAACTCAGCTCCTTCAAGTGTCTGCTCTCTCTGGTAGCTTCCATCTCCCCCTCTCCAGTGGCCCCTTCTCCTATGTCCTCTGTCTACAGATTTGCTCCTCTCCCCCTGGCTAACAAAGCGTTGCTGCAGTTTCCTTTTCAAAACACCAACCTGTCTCCAGTCCTCTGTGTACTTCTCAAAGGATAACCTATAGCTGTTTACACTTGCTCTGCCCCCATTTCCTCTCCACCAACTCACCCTCTAACCCCTACCATTCTGCTGACCTCTTCATCCCCAACTCTAATGACCTTCACTAGGGCCTCACTCCTGTCTCCTGCACTCAAACTCCTCTTCAGAGGTGACCCTGGTTCCCACCCCTCCTGTGTCCTTCTTCCTCCCTCCCTCTCACTGAACTCCGCCCTCAGGTTCCACTCCTATTTACCTGGGAAATGACTCTCAGGCATGTTCACACCCACACCCCGCAAACCCTCTTTTCTCTCCTTTTCTTCTTGGGTGTTCTCATCTGCCCAATCCTCACTACCTCTACGAAGCTGAGCCCAACCCTGTTTCTTTCCCCTGGGTTCCAGCCTCATACCTCCTGTTGTAGCCAGATACTTCCTGTTGCAGCCAGACCCCTCTGCCCTATGCGCTCACTGTGCTCCAACAATGGTCAGAGCTGTCCTCTTCATCTCTTCACTGCCCTCCAAACCTCAGGAAATTCAGGCCTCTGTAGCTTTGCTCCCCTGTAGACCAACATGTCACAGTGTTCCATCCATATATATATATTGGAGACAGAGTCTTGCTCTGTTGCCCAGGCTGAAGTGCAGTGGCGCAATCTTGGCTCACTGCAACCTCCACCTCCTGGGTTCAAGCAATTCTCGTGCCTCAGCCTCCCAAGTAGCTGGGATTACAGGCATGCATCACCACACCTACCTAATTTTTGTATTTTCAGTAGAGACAGCGTTTCGCCATGTTGGCCAGGCTGGTCTCAAACTCCTGGCCACAAGTGATCTGCCTGCCTTGGCTTCCCAAAGTGCTGGGATTACAGGTGTGAGCCACCACACCTGGCCCCAATATATTTTTTCTTCATTTTCATAAATTCATAATCAGGGGAAAAACACAAAAGATAAATTTTCCCCATTTAAAGATGCAGCTCTAGCTTCCCTCCTTCAAGGGGCCTTCTTTTATAGGCTCCTACCCACCTCTGAGCTCCCAGGTGTTCACCATCAAAGCTCACCACCCACCGCTTGACTCTGCTGTGTCTCTCCCTTCTCTAGGCAATGCATGAGTCCTGTCTCCATACCAGGTGCTGGGATCCTCAGAGGCTTATGAAGCTAGGCCTTCACTTAAGGTGTCTACTCTCCAAGACCAAGCTGGGGAAGATGGCATCAGATGGTATGTAAGTTCTCTTCCAGCTCCAATATTCAAGGATTTGGAATTTGAGGGTTCCTTCTATAACGTTCCTCTGGGAAAGTCTTCAGTTAGCAGATATCCACGTTTGTGAGCTGCTGACAAGAGTGCCCCCCTTTTGGGGAGTTGAGGCCCAAGAGAAACCAAGAGGATCATAAGATACTGTGTGTGGATGTAGGGGTGAGGGACGTGTCCTGGAGACCAACTCCCTTGAAAATCTCCAATATGCTAACCTTCCTATACACACACACACACTGTTCACCTAAACACCCTGGAGGCAGAAACGTTCCCCTAGAAGCTCTTAAGGAGCATCCTCTTCCCCCGTTTCTCCAAAAAACGGAATAGTCAGTATCCTGGGGCTCAGTGCCTCACCACAAACCACAAAGCATGGCTGCCCCCATGGGGCTTCACTGAGCATGACAGCCTCCATTACCCGTCCTCCTGCCCCCATCAGGACAGAACCAACCTCCATCTCCAGCTCTCCAAGAAAAGGCCAATGGACTCCGCCGTTCCTCCAGTTCTTTCCCCTCTCCCACTCCTCCTAGTAGGATGAGTCCACTCCCTGCAGCAATCCATCACCCTCAACACGCCCATCCACCCACACCCCCACCACCCTGCTCCTGAGCGGCACCCACACACATGGACGGTCCTCGGTTCATCTCGCCCTAGGTCTCCAACGCCCATCTGGAGCTTCCAGGGTGCGCCCGGATCCCAGCCCCAGCCGCCGCCTCCTGCCACCCGGGCCAGAGCTGCCTGAAGAGCAAGCCCGTGTCCTCGGCAGCCCCGCCCCGGGCTCTGAGGACGAGATCTCATCTCTAAAAGAGGTCAGAGGACCACGGACCTCAGACTCACCTGGGAAACTGGTTACAAATACAAATTCCTGGGCCCCATCCAGAACTGCCGAATTATTCTGGCGGTGGAACCCGAAACCCGCCCTGCCTGCAGCCCCTCCGGTGAGCCCGCCGCGGTACAGACCCAGGGCCCCGTCCGACGCCCTACTCCTCGCCCCAGTGCCCCCGAACGTGGCCGCCACTCAGCTTTGTGGAGCGAAGGAACTCGAGACAGAGCCGAGCTGGGCTGCGGCCAGCCCACGGCCAGTCGGTGGAAGGTCGAGGGCCCCAGGCTCTTCCGCGGCCCCACAGACCCTTGCGTCAGAAGAGTGGCCGGAGGCCACGTGCGACGTCGCTCAGGCCGGAACACGTGGCTCCAGCAAAAGCCACATCTGGATTCTAAGCGTGCTGGGCTGCGGGCGAGGTTCTTCCACACCACAGGCGTCTTCTTGCCACCCAGGAGACCTGGGCCGGCAGCTTCCCTGCAGAGCGGGACCCACGGGCTCCCCGCAGTGGGGAGTGCGAGAAACGCAACTGCGGCCTCGCCGCGCACTTCGCTTCCGCCATTGGCTCAGGATCCCTGCGTGGAGCGAGGGCGCCACGCTGCGACTGCAGCAGGGACGGCACGTCCCAAGGGAGAGCGCGGGAAATATGGTGCGTGAGGTCCCAATTTCCAGGTTCCCTCCCACCTCAATGACTCGTTTTATAGCCGCCCCCTCAGGCTGACCTCTACCCTAGACCCTATCTAACTAATCGCTAATGCCCTGATCTCAGGAAGGCCAGGGATGAGAGTCACAGGCCAATGCCTCTGGGCAGCCATACGAAGCGAGGAAATGCAGACCCCAAATTTTCCCCTAAATCCTAGAAATATGCTCCAGATAAAAGTCTTTGCCTGGGTTCAGATTATAGACTCCTGTCCTTCATTCCAGAAATTTCAGCACCATAGAATCACTGGCAAGTCTCGGGCAGTATTCAGGCCCACTGCCATGGTGGCTTCCTATCAAAAATATTCTCATTTGTCACTGACCTTCGCAAGGGAAAAAGACCTCAGAATTGGACCCAGTGCTCAGAGGTGGCCTGACCATCTCAGAAAGCAGTGGAGTAACACCTCCCTTGATCTGGCTGCTCCGTTTGGTTAATGCAATTCATGGCTGTGTTAGGATTTTAGCAATCACATCACACAGTTGACTCATATTGAGCTTGCAGTCAACTAAACCCCCCAGGTCTTTTCTTCATGAACTGCTGTCAAGCTGGGCCAGCCCCCACAACCGGTACTTATGTCATTGATTTTGTTTTAACCTAAGTGCAGGACTCTACATTTATCCCTGTTAAGTTTAATCTTGTTGGTTCCAGCCCAGTGTTCCAGCCTGTTGAAATCGTTTTGAATCCTGACTCTTTCATGCAAAGTATTAACTGCCCCTCCTAGCTCTATCACCTGCAAACTTGATGAGTCTGCTGCTTCGGTCAGTTGTCAATAAAAATGTCAGAGAGGACACAGGCCCAGACTGAGCCCTAAGGCATACGCTGGAGACTTCCCTCTAGTCTAGGCTAACATGGATCCATTAATCAACCCTCACTGGGTCTGGCTCTTCACCAAGCTTCCTAGCCATTTGGTTCAGATGCTTCTGCCACAACTAGATAACATGAGAGGCTTTGTCAGAAATTTGTCAGAGGCTTTGCTGGAAATTTCTCTTGCCCAGGCTGTGGCCCCCACATCAAGCTTAGGCCTTCTTTCTACCCTCCACACCCCACTATCATTTGTTTACTCATAACTTTAGGGGATTAGATTTCCAATGGTGCCCCCTCCTGCATGACTTAATATTTCTGAGCTTCAGGATCACCTTGGGTGTGCCTTTGCTATTTCATATCCCATCATCCTATGCCTCCTCTGAGACCTCATTCTCTTAAATTCTCTCTCCTGCCACCTTCTCTGCCTATGAATGTGCAGTGGCCTCCTTTGCCTAAAAAGCCCTCTACTAGCTGCCTCCTTAAACTGTGGTTGGCTTCTGCCTCTGTCCTTCTCTTGAAAATCCAAACACTTCCAAACTCACCTTTCATGTCTCCTAAACCTTTAGCAATCTGGGCTGCCAATCTCTCAGCTGAGCAACCACCAAGCAGTGGGCAGTGATGGTGGAGATGGAAGCATAAGATTCACAACCACATCACAAAGATCAGATATGGGGGCTGCATAAAGCAGAGTCCAGGACCCCTCACAGACCAAAGTCAGGCTGCGGTCAAACTAGGCAGGTGACCAGAATGTTCACAAGGACTGAGACATGAGGTCAGAGCGTAGGCAAAGTGCCTGGTCGCAGACAAGGGCAGTGAACACTGAGAAGCCTGAGCCTGGGGACTTCTTAGACAGTTGCTATAGGGGTTGGAATCAGTCCTGGAGCCAGGTCAGCTGGGAAGACAGCCTGGCTGGAGGGGGTAATGATGTGAACAGAGAGAGGTAGGGCCTACACTTTTCCTGAGCCCTTATTCTAGGCTACCCAGCACAAGTTGTTAGCAACTCCAGAGTGCCTCAAGTTCAGGGCCATACACTCAAATATCTATGTGGGCCAGACAGGTCACGTGAGTGAGATGTAGGGTACAACAGTGAAGAGTGGAGATTGACAAACTGAAAGGAACACAGCCAAGGGGGCAGTTGCTCTTCAGCTCCAGCCAACTGCTGTCATATGGGAAAGGCGATTTCATTACTGCCAGATCTGATTTTCCAGAGAAGCAAGAAATCTTTTTACGTGCAAGTTTCTGATCTTTAATGCTGTCAATTTTTTAAAACTTTCAAAAACTTGTATTGGCCAAACAAAACCATGTCTGTGGCCCTGACTGGACTAGTGGTGGCCATCTTTTAACGGCTGCTAGTTGCCTGGTACTTGTAGAGGCTAAGTGACTTGGGTATGTGTTAATATTACATTTAGAACCCACTGAGTTTCTTAATGTCAATGACAGTGACTTTTGGGTTATATAGAAACAATTTATATTCATAAATTACTTTGGTTAAAAAATATATTCAGGCCAGGCACAGTGGCTTATGCCTGTAATCCCAGAACTTTGGGAGGCTGAGGCAGGACTGCTTGAGCCCACATATTCGAGATCAGCCTCGGCAATAAAGTGAGGCCCCTGTCTCTACAAAAAATAAAAAATTAGCCAGGTGTGGTGGCATGTGCCTGTGATCCCAGCTACATGGGAGGCTGAGGCAGGAGGATCACTTGAGTCCAGGAGGTTGAGGCTGCAGTGAGCCATGCTTGCCCCACTGCACTCCAGCCTGCATCAAAAAGCAATGCCCTGTCTCAAAAAAGAGCAAACTATTCACCTCTTCAAAGTTACATATCCAAAATCCTATCTCTTTTCTAAGCTTTTAAGTTCTGCTAACAAATCTTATTATTTTCGTTATAAAACAAAACAGTTTAATGTTTGATCCAACTTACATTTAACTGAACTCCTTTAAACACTTAAATGGCATTTACATGATTCATGTATTTGATTTCCTTAAGTACTTATTTATCTGACCAAGACAAAACCTGATCAAGTACTTATATTTCCAATAAATTAAGTTTATAAATACAGGAAATCTTAAGTCGTTCTAAATGTTCCAAAACTACAGAGAGACTTAGCAATGATTGTACCACTGTACTCCAGCCTGGGCGACAGAGCGAGACTCCGTCTCAAAAAAAAAAAAAAAAAAGCAAAATTTCAACTTAAAATTCGAGTATAAATACACACTTTTTAGTTGACATTACAAAGCAAACCTGTTACTCTCACAAATGCTCTTCCATATGTCAAGGACTTGAAATACAAACTGCATAGATCCTTACAGCAAATAGTAATGATGTGGGGGTTTGATGTTTTTAAACACACCTGTTCTTCATCCTAAGTCCTCCATCATTAAAAGATGCACACCTACCAAGGAAACAACTGATGCCACTGCATGTATTTTGGAGGTTATCTTCTCAGATGACTGAGATTGCAGAACGAGAAATGTTGGTTGGGCCACTGACTAGACTGTGAAAGGACCCAGAAAGCGCTATTTGCGGCCTCATAAAGCCCTGTCACATGGCCTCCATTACATAAAAAGGCAGTCAGTCAGCTCACATCCCTGAGTTTGACGCTATTCAGGGCCTAACTGCACTTTCTCACAGAAGTCTAGAATCCCATCTAGGCTGTCAGATACCTTGTCTCAGTGGCACATTTCCTTGGCTCTCAAAACACAAAATGTCTTCTCATCTTGATCATTTCTGCTTTTTATTTCTAGGTGAACCACCGCTCTTAGAGTTTTTGTTTTTTCAAGAGATGGGGTGTCACTATGCTGCCTAGGCTGATCTCAAACTCCTGGCCTCAAGCTATCCTCCTGACTCAAGCCTCCCAGTGTTGGGATTACAAGTGTGCACCACTGTGCCCAGCAACTCTTACGTTTTTAAGATGAAACCTGGTTGAATGCAGGATTGCTGTAACAACTTTGACTTCTGGTCACAATTCCTAAGGTTCTCCTGACAGAATGCTGGCCTCCTCACCCTTAGTTCAGGGTTTTGTCCTCTGTTCCTCATTGCCTATCATCGTTTAGCTTTCCCCTCTAGAACACCCATCTTCTTTCTTGAGACTCTCACCTCTTGGCATCACCGTTTCTGCACCGCACCCCCATGTCAACGATTCCCAGAGGTCCCTACTCCGTCTCCAGCACTGTGGAGTCCTGCTCCCTTCTCCATGATTCTTTCCCATTCACACTCATGCTCCCTCTTAGAGAACTGGTCTCTCCTCAGAAAAGGGAAATCTGATGTTACTTGTTCACACTAAGACATGCACAGTTGAGTCCTCCTGTTTATGCTGGGTAAACGATGCTTCCTAAGAAGAAATGGAGGAAAAGAAACATTTACTGAGCACTTACTAGGCACTAAACTCTGAATTAACTGTTTCAACTTGTCTCATTCATTCTCAATAGCCACATAAGAGGACCTATTAAGAAATCCAGGGCCGGGTGTGGTAGCTCACGCCTGTAATCCCAGCACTTTGGGAGGCCAAGGCGGGCGGATCACCTGAGGTCGGGAGTTCGAGACCAGCCTGACCAACATGGAGAAACCCTGTCTCTACTAAAAATACAAAATTAGCCAGGCATGGTGGCACATGCCTGAGTCCCAGCTACTCGGGAGGCTGAGGCAGGAGAATTGCTTGAACCTGGAGGGGATGGAGGTTGCAGTGACACAAGATCACGCCACTGCACTCCAGCCTGGGCAACAAGAGCGAAATTCCGTCTCAAAAAAAAAAAAAAAAACTCCCGAAACCCCCACTCCCAATATCTCAACAACTAGCATTATATAGCGCTCAGTTTACATAGTATTTCCACACACACTGGCAGGTTGTCATATTATTAACCAATTTTTTTAAATGAGGGGACCAAAGTATAGTGAGATGAACACTCCCAAAGGCACCCAGCCTGTGCAAAGTCCACTGACATTCCCACTTAGGTTCACTGGCCAGAAGCTTGTGTTCTCTCCACTCAGCCACGCTGTGTCCTCCACAGACATCCTCCTGCCCCATTTCCTTTATTCTTCTGGGAATCAGATGGCAACCCAGAACCAAGGTCTCTGTTCCTCTTCAAGACCCTGCTCTATTAAACCCTTTCTGTCCCCAGCCCAGCACTTCATGGACTTTCAGTCCCTTCCAAAACTTTATCTTTTCCATCTTGCTTTTCCTGCCCCAGTCATCTCTTCTGTGATTTCACTTCAAGCACCATATCTTGAGAGTCAGAGTAGGATCAGAAAAGCCTTGCTGCTGTAGTTTCTCTCCAGACACTAAAGAAACACTTTTCAGAGACACTTAGTCTTTATAATAAAACATTTTCCTGAGTGCTTGAGCCAGGTGTTTTAAAAACATTATCACAAGTCCTTATAACAATGCTACAAGCTATGTGCTATTTCCTACCCCTCACAGAGGAAGAGGTTGAGACCCAGAGACACTGACTTACCTAAGGTTAGAATTAGCAAGTGGCAAATGGTGATTCAAACCCAGGAGTCACCACCAAAGCCTCTGTTCTTGTCAGTGCACCACACAAACCCTTGTGAGAACAACGACCATGCAGACTGTAAAGTGGGTGGGGTTTTGTTCAAACAGTATCATCAAAAATTCACAATTCAAAAACTTGGAGGCAACGTTTTTAAACCCATGGTCCTACCTCTAGACTAGCAAGGCAGCCTCTGTGACAATCTCTACCCATCAGTAACCTCTGACTCTTACTAGCATGGCAGCCTCTGTGACAATCTCGTCTCCTGCATCCCTGCGCACATCCCAGGGTCTCCTTTGTGCCTTCTGACTGTGCTGCTGGCTCACACAAACCTTCAATGCCTCTTTAGGAACTGTCCTTTTATCTCCTTGGGGAGCAGCAGCTCCAATGTCTTATTTTCACCCAGTATGTTTCAGGTATTTTTAGTATTGTTAAAAATATTTTTGGAAGGTCATTCCCCAGTGATGGCATAGGTGATAGTATCCTTGTAAGCATCAGAGGTTACTGACAGGGGTAGGAACTGGTAACACGAGCATGAGTTGATGCTTATACCTCTGCTCTGCTCAGGAGCTGACAACTAGATATGCCCTGAGACTAGAAACAGGACCTTAGTCAGAAGGCTAGATGGGGACGAGAGGTAAAGACTGAGAGACACAGAAAGACTGAGCCCCTGCTATGGACCGGTCACTCTGCTAAGCCTTACCCTGACAATGTAAATGATGTCTTCCCCATACATATAAACAAGTCAAGTTTCGGGCAATTTGTCATTTGCCCAAAGTCATGCAGAATGGCAGATCCAGGTATGCAGACTCCACTCTCAACCACTACACTATATTGCACTATATATATTCAAGAGGTAATAAAAACCTGGCCCAAGCTTAGCTTAGATGATGGGTTAAGGAGCACAGCTTTCCTGATAGTTCTGACCTCAATGACCAAGTGAATAGGTTTTAAGTAAACAAAATAAAACAGCAAAATTAGCTAGAGCCAAAGAGAAGGTTTCCAAGGCCCAGAGCCAGTTACCTAGAAGGAAAGAGGTGATTGCAAGGTGACTACAGAATGGCCTGTAGCCCAGAGGGATGGGTTGGCACAAGCTAAAGAGGTATCTTCTTCACCCACAAGGCTAGGGACCAGGGTCTGAGGCAAGAGGATCTAAATATTTATAGAGAACTGCAGGGAGACTTGGCTTACAGTGAGGAGAAGAGGTGGCTGGGGGTGGTGATGGACCCAACAGATTAATGGGATCATGATGTGGAAAGGGCTGAGCATCCCGGCCAGCCATAATACATCTCAGGCTGAAGTCTGAGTAGCTTGATTCAACATTTCTTCCAAGTAGGGTATGGCAGGGTGGCTCCAGAGGCCAGAAAACAAATGAGAACGGTAGAGGGCTACAAATGAGCAAGTCCAATCTACGTCCACTCCAGGACAAATCTAAGCCAGCAACCAAGACTTTCAGATTTCTGTGACTAACCAAAGGGTTTTCGTCTTGGGATCTACTGTCTCACCCATTCCCTGGAGTAAGGTACAACAAAACCCTTAGGCACTGGGAAGCAGTGTTTGTTTTGGACTGTTGGACTGGAAGAAAGAGAAGCTAAGGGGCAAACCCCCCAACCCCTGGTTAATTATTCATCTTCCACATATCAGCTTGGACTTATCACTTTCTGCAGGAAGCCTACCATAAAAAACTGGACGTGGTGCAATGCTTCTCCTCTATACACCATAATTCTAACTGCCTGCCTCTCTCCCCCACTGATCTGAGAGCACCACATGGGGAGGAACTAATACAGTGCCTGGAACAGAAGTGTTCAACAAATGGTAGCTATTAACATCCCACTCATATTTTTCTGAATTTTCCGATTGCCCTTCTCCCCTGCAACAATCCTAACATACTCATACATTTTTTTTTTTTTTTGAGAGGGAGTCTCACTGTTGTCACCCAGGCTGGAGTGCAGTGATGTGATCTCAGCTCACTGCAACCTCCGCCTCCCAGGTTCAAGTGATTCTCCTGTCTCAGCCTCCCGAGTAGCTGGGATTACAGATACCCACCACCACATCTGGCTAATTTTTGTATTTTTAGTAGAGACAGTGTTTCACTATGTTGGCCAGGATGGTCTCAAACTCCTGACCTCAGGTGATCCACCCGCCTCAGCCTCCCAAAGTGCTGGGATTACAAGCATGAGGTAATCCTCCCAGGTGTCTGGTCCATACTTGTAATTTTTAAAAAATTATTTTCAAAAAAAATTATTAAGAGATGGGGTCTCACTATGCTGCCCAGGCTGGTTCGAACTCCTGGGCTCAAGTGATCCTCCTGCCTCAGCCTCCCGAAGTGCTGGGATTACAGGCGTGAGCCACCACACCTGGCCAACACTTACATAATTTAAATACATGGAAAGGCATGGACTAAAATTGAATCAAGAGGGGCCTGATTTGACTGCTATTGCATTTCATGGTGTGAGGAGACAACGGCTTCTCCAGGTGTAATAAGAACCCATTCGGCTCCACGGCCTCTCACACAGTGCAAGGGGAGCTGAGACCTGAAACCTTCTCACCCAAGGCCCTGGGCTGGTAGTACAGCGGTAAAGTCTGGCTGCCCAGGCAGAAGAGGCATCAGACACTTCCTGTTTCTCTTCCTCTAGGGTGAGTTTAGGTACTAGACTCTTCTGTCTACCCTCAACTCAATATGGTTTATCTGAGGTGTTTCTCGTTTTTCCCTATGCTTTTCTTGAGAGAGAAAGAACCACTGGAAATCTGTTTAGAGATCACTGAAACCAAATTTCTGAATAAATCACATAATAAATATAACCACCACCACCACAGCCATTTATTAAGTGCTTGCCAGGCACTGTGCTAAAGCTTTACAAACATTGTTTCAGTTACTCCAACAACCCTGAGGTAGATATCTTCAACATGCCTCCCTCCACCCACGTTATTATAGTTGAGGAAACTGAGGCTCAGAGAGGTTAAGTAAATCAACCAAGGTCAAACCGAGCTGGTAAGTAGTGAAGCTAGAAATTCAAACCAACTATATCTGACTCTAAAATCCATGCCTTTAAACACTATCCTAGATTGTTTACCATTGAAAGTTAAAGGACACATGCTCCTTCCCAAAATATGAGAATAGATTTTAAGTGGGAAAGCAGGGGGGAGCCCATATGTAAATTCTTTAATCAGCTATGGGACTCAAACTCTTGGAGGAGTGAAGAGATAGTCTGGGTATAAGCTGACCACTAGGTCCTCTCATCTCTCCAGCTGCCAGGGCTTTTCTCATTAAGATCTCTACTCCTGACATCTGACTACGCAATATACTGTTTCCCTTTCAGCAACCACTGGGATGCAGAGGTCAGGCACATTTGACACAGAGCCAAAGACACCTGAGAGAAATTAGGAGACACTCAAAAAAGTCCATCACTCCTGAACTACTGGTCCCTAAGGCACACAGATGCATTTAGATGGAAACCCTCCATGAAGGGAGCATATTACATGTCATGTTTGATGTTCATCACCACCCTGCAAAGGGGATATTGGTATCTCCTTCTGACAGCTCAGTTCTTCTGCAACGGCTTCCCAGGCCTGACACCATTCTCAGAAAGTCTCCTCAGCAACCCCTGCACCTCTCCCCTCAACTGGCTCTCTACTACTCTCTAGGTGCCCACCCCTAACCCACCTCTGGAGGCCTCACTGACCACACGCTCCCAGGCCTCAAGACTTCCAGTTTCTGAGGTTTTGCCCAACAGAAATGCCCTCAAAGTGCTCAGCAAGGCTCCATTCATCCATGACCTATAAGGATTAAACCAAGATGGCTGAAGACAAGAAGGGGCTACCACGGTGAGACAAGCTGAACCAGGATGTACAGAACTGACAATGGAAGGGCAAGAACACACAGCAGACACAAAACAAGAGGACTAGCCATGGGCAAAATAAACAGAGCTGTCAAAAATCAGAAAAGGGAGATGGCCCTAAGATGAACAGTGATGACCAGAGAGAGGGATCCTAAAGACAAGTCTATTCAACACTTGCAGCCATGGAGTTTCTGAGAGAAGGACAACTGTTTAGGAAAAAGGGTCTTGGTAAGGAGGCCGCTAGAGAGACTAGGCAGGGGACAGCTGAATAAGGGAAACTGCAGGCAGCTCTGGAGAGGGAGGCTGGAACATCCCTTTAGAGCCAGCAGTTTGAGAAGACATCAGAGAAGTATGCAGGGAGTGGAAGACAAGCAGCTGAAGGTCTCAAAGGGGAGTAAGACACCAGCTGAAAGGCCAGACTCTGGAGCCCTGAGCTACTTCTAGGCATACCTCATCATCTACCCCATCTGGGTGAAACTGGTCTCTGAGGGTCATTCCCTGCAGCCCCTGCTAAATTCTGTACCAGATTTTGAAGGGTGGAAGACCCAGAGGTAGGGAACCTACTGAGGTGAGACACAGCCCCATTTTTGGGAAGTTCTGAAAGAGAGAACCACCAACCCCCATTCCTTCATCCTTGAGGGATCCTCTCATCTAAGGCACTCACTGCATTCAAGTCACAAAACTGAGGAAGAAATACTAGTATAAATTAATACTGTCCTTGAAGTTTGAAAGGACAGCAGAAGATAAGAAGTAACATGGAGACATGGGAAGAGCCAAGGTGGGCTGCTCCACACCTGAAGACTCATCCTATTACTGAACCTCAGCACTGTTTACACATCTGGCCTCAGAGGCCTCAGAGCCCCTCCACACAGCCACAGCTGCACTGATGTGGGGTTGTGGGGACATCATTGTTGCTAGGAAGTGTAGAGTAGCGAGGCCCTCTCGGGTGAGCCCAGAGGCTTACGAGGAGCCTGGGTAGAGCTTTGCTCTCTACTGGTTTCCTCCTCTCTCAACAGTCCCTAATCTTGTCCACACAGGGTGCACGATATACATGTGTGGCCTTATAACCTCTGGTTGCTTCATGTAATTTCTTTCCCAACTAAGCAGAAGCTCCTGGGATTTGATAAGGACCAGATTTTCCTCACACCCTACAGTGCTGGAATGTAATAAATACTTGTCACAGGTGGGCTATCAGGGGTATTGACTATTACAAAAACATTTTCCACAAATGGCAAACACATGTCAAAACTTTTCCACTGTTATTCTTTGCCTTATAGCTTGTACTTGACACCCATCTATTTCTTTGTTGGCTCATGCCCAAAGATGTCTGTTCCTATATCCATCTCAGGCTGGCGACTGGGTCCCTAGTCTTTGTTAAGAAATACAAGCTCTGCCCACTTGTGGCAATACTGAAAGAGGATGTAGCCCAGGAGTCTCTGGGGGCAGAGGGAGGGAGTGTCTCCCCATACTGGGCTGGCCCACTGATAAGGATCCTTCCCCTCTCTGTCTCTTAACAGATTCAGATTAATGATCACTCATTCCTAATTGTCAAATTTCTTTTCCTTCATCCTGTGTCTAATCACCAGTGACAGAAACCATTACGCAAATGACAGCAGACGACTTCCCCCAACTGTTCACGTTGGTAAAAACCTTGTAATTTAGAGCTCTGATTTGTAGGGGAAGCTGGTCTCCCCCAGGCATCCTGGGCATCTGTTCAACTGATGCCCAGAACAGCCCCTCCTCCATCCCCAGAACTCCAACCCCCCAACAAATATTTGACTTTACAAAACACTAGTTATCTCTGTACCTGCTGGTGTGAATAGATGAGCCTGCAGTGTGGCTGACCCCTATACGGGCCCAAACCCCCACCTTCACTTGCTGTATGTGTGTCCCCCACACTGCCAGCTAGGATGGAGGTAAACAATTACAGCAGAAATGTTTCCTCTGTGGCAAGCAAATTTGAGCCTAAACATCCCTCAACAAGGTAATTGAAGGGGAAAACCTCATCTTTTCCTTGGGGGGAAGCAGCAGCTGAATATGAACCAAGACCCTTAGTGTCATCTAGAACTACAGCTTCAGTTCTATAGATGCAAAGCATGCTGGAAGGAGTTACGGGTCCTATTCAAGGACACACAAGTAATGCAATTAGAGATAGAACTCAGTTCCCCCCACAGCTTCTTCTAGCACTAATTCATCATATGGCTTTCCAGGAGGTTTTTCCAAGACGTTGTTAGCAGGAGCCCAGAAGAACTTTTACCCTGAGCTGTATATTCTGCACCATCTTGGGCTGGGTCTGCCTTCAGATACTGCCCAGTGGGGTGATATCTTGAGGACAGAACCTGTGGTACAAGGAGGGAGGTAAGGAAGGAAAATCGACATAGTTTGGTGGAAAGGAAGGAACAAGGGGTTTGCAGCCAAACAGTGCTAAGTTACAACTGATTGTCACTAATCACCTAATCTCTCTGAGCCCATTTATTCATCTGTAAGTGAGAATACCTACCTTGCAGGATAGTGAGGAACAAAGATAAAAGCACTAGGCACATATTAGGTGTCTAAAAATCAGGGATCACTCTTGTGTTACTCAAGGATCAAGGCCAATCCTGTGAAGGTTCCAAGATTAGCCTTCTCCCTCCCACCCCTCAGCCAACTTAGTGAGACCTGTGTCAGTACAGAACTCAGCAAGGACCAGCTAAGTGCACGCCTCCTTGACACATCACCCACATCTTTCAGGGCTGAGCAAGGAATACAGCACACCTGCTGAGAACGAAAATCATCTACTATCTTTCCAAGTGTGACTGTGGCCAAGTTTTTCCTCCGCTCCTGTGCTCCTCTTTGCCAAAAGAAGTGGAGGGACAGAGATCACTGCAATCACATTTCCCAGCATTGACTATATTTGAAAGAGCTACACTTGAGAAGGTACCATGTCTTCACATCCACACTGCATCAGAGAACCCCAGAATGGGGTACTAAAAATAAACACCCCTCCCCCAAAAACACACTCAGGCATGCAAACGCATCCACACGCATCCTCAGTTCATCAGTGCACTATAAACTGAGCTTCGGGGGTGAGAGCCAGAGCTCAGATGCTGGAAGTAAACCTTTGGCAAAAAAAAAAAAAAAGAAAAGAAAAGAAAACCAGAGACCTTCCAACTCCTCCTCCCTTCCAGAGAGAAGGTGATGAAGACAGGAGCAGAGGTGAGGAGACATAGGGCCACCACACTGCCCAATACCAGGGGCCCCACTCCCACTGAATAGATGTGAATGTTGGCCCTTCAAGTTGTGCAATCACAGCTGCCCACCTGTAAGCTGCAGCCCTGAGGGGGGTTCCCATGAGTAGCTCCTAACAGAAAAGGAAATTCGACTTCCATGCTCTACCAGTTGCCCTGACTATTGAGGGTGTTGTGGCACATTACAATGGGGTCTGGCAGAGGAGCTGGCTTTAAGAGGCAAGCCTATGTGTTTGCCCGTGCCCTGAGGTGGATCACAGGTAGTGAATGAGCTGCCTGGGCTTGACCCCATTTCATCTATTCAGCCAGGAAGCTCAGCAGGAATAAAGGATATGGCCTGGGCAGGGAGCATCATAGGGCCTGGAGGCTCTAGCCAGTTAGCCTCAGGCAGGCTGCAGTGAGACCTGGCCAACATATGATGGCTAAAATCCAAGTGTAAAAGCCTAGGATAGGTCAGGCAGTACTTCCCGGGGGCTCACACTGTACTGTCCCACTGAAAAAGGTAAGCAGTGGAGAACCTTGGTAAGTAGGGAGGCTGGCCAGTGTGGATACACACACGCACACATACAGGCTTGCACCCCAGTGTAGATACACACACACAGACACACACACACACACACACACACACACACACACACAGAGGCTTGCACCCCTAGAACCTAGAGAAGCCACAGCTAGAACTCCCTTGGTACCCAGCATAGGGGCAAGAGCTGGTGCTGAGAGAAATTGTACGTGTCTGTAATTTGGAACTTATGCACAATCATTGGTTCTTATGTCCCAAGGTCCTTTTATGTATGGCTTGAGCTTGTAGGCCCAGTTGGAACCCTATCTAATCCTCTCTCACAGGAAGGCTATCTAGGCTCTCAAAGACAAGCCTCCCCTCTCTTTCACCCTATTAGAGTCCCAGTAGCCATTCCCATACTGCCTAGAGCTTGACTATGCAAAAACTGTCAGGAGGCAGACTGACCTAATGGTCAGACTAGCTCTGGCCCTGCAGCCCAGATGCAGTGGGGAGTCCAAGAGCATCTCCTCTCTCTCTCAGGCTGAGGCACTGAGGTTGCGGGAGATACGGCTGAGAGCCGGAAGTGACAGCCTGACCCAGAAGCAACAGGGAACAGATACATACATGCGTGTGCATGCACACACACGCACACATTCCAAAGTTGAGAGACTAACATACACACAGACATGATGACAACCAAAAGCTGGGACTCCACACACTGAATGCAGGACTTTAGGCGGGGGGCAAAGAGAGAAGGTGCTGGAGCACAAGAGGCAAGGGTATGAAGTCCCTCCAAATAGGAGTGGAGTGCCAACTGCCCTGCCTCGCCCGAACACCTGCCTCCTGGGCCATGGCAAGAGTCCAGTCCATTAAGTGCAGCGTGCAATACTAGCGCTTGCAGTCTCCTGTCCTCATCAATGAAGCGGTGTGGACGGGATAGCAGTCACCTGGCAGGAGGCCTTGACCCCTGGCAGGCTAGTTGTATCGGCCCTTGATCATTGTGTTCAACAAGGGCCCCACCTGTAAAGAAACATGAGGAGCCAATCAGAACTGGCTGTTCCCTGGCCCTGGAATTGGATAGTGTGTGTCTGGAGACATCAGATGTCCAGCCAAGGACAGAGACAATGTTTTCATATAGTCTTGTGAATCCTCTAATCACCTATCTTCCTGAAGGTCAACCGAGTATTCTGGGACATAGCCTTTCCCTCAGGGGTCCATCTTGTACTATTATTCTTCTCTCTCACAACACCCTGTCTCTTACCGTAATATGCCCCAAACGGACAGACATGATCAGAGAAGCTAATAATCCCCGAACACCCAAGAGTGTCTGCATATTTCTCCAGAATGTTAACTGCCTCCATACCCTCAAAAAAGGATCACCTGCAACTGGGGCTGATGCTATCCCCCAAAACCACAGGTGTCTGTGGATGCTGAGGTTACCTGCAAGAGGCAGGCAAGAACCCTACAAATACAAACCTCCCCCATTTACCCAATGGGCCACTGGCACACCTGCGTGGGAAGCAGGTCTCTCAACATTACCTACAGCAGCCCTGGCACAGCTGGGAAAGTGCAAGGAGATCTGTTAGTGCTCGCTTCCTGTTCCAGAAGAATCCCCTCAGGGGGTCCCCAGATGGCACACAAGCCCCATGGGGAATATCACTACTAGCATGGAACTAATTATAATTGATCTGCCAGTCAAGCCCAGCTATCACCAGAAAACAAGAATTTTTCTGAACATACCCATAACCTCTATGGAGAGAGAGGACACCAGATACTGAAACACAGAGGCTGTAAAGAATGTCGCTGTGATCCTGACTTTCCTTGGTCAACCCACCCACTAGGCCACCTTGGGGCAGTCACATACCTCTTGTGGGTTCCCCAAGGCCTCTCCAAGCATCTTCTCAATGTTTCTCATTATGGCCACTTTCTGATGAGCTTTGAGAGGATATTCAATTCTCTTAGGGGTGGGAGCCCCCTACAAAGGAAGCAGTAGCTCAGGAAATGCCTTTAGCAGCAGGCATCAGTGTCACTCTACTATTCTTAGTACCATCCTCCCTTCTAAGAAACCCAACTCTTGCTGGGCGCAGTGGCTCAGGCCCGTAATCCCAGAAATTTGGGAGGCCGAGGCGGGTGGATCACTTGAGGTCAGGAGTTTGAGACCAGCCTGGCCAACATGGTGAAACCCCATCTCTACTAAAAATACAAAAATTGGCTGGACATAGTGGTGTGTGCCTATAATCCCAACTACTCGGGAGGCTGAGGCAGGAGAATCACTTGAACCCGGGAGGCAGAAGTTGCAGTGAGCCGAGATCACGCCACTACACTCCAGCCTGGGCAACAGAGCAAGACTCTGTCTCAAAAAATATATTTAAAAACAAGAAACCCAATTCAATCCTGTCCCTCTTCATCTCCCCAGACACCTGACAATCACTTCCAGGGATAGTCAACCATCCCATCCAAAATCATTTATTATACCTACCTTACCCAAGAGCCAGTTCCATCTGGAAAAAACAAAAAAAGCAAACCATATTCACCTTATACCAGAAGTTCACAGTGATGGTAATCCCCCCATTTAGTAATGACTCTATGTGATGCCACCTGCAAGAAAACAAACAGGCTCCTGTTTACTACTGATACTTTTGGCGGGGAGGGGGGACAGGGGGGAGCTGAAAAACTAGGTAGAGTCCAGTTAAGGAAAATAGTGAAGACAGTATCTTTACACTCATCCTGTGAAAAAACACACACTGGGGGGTTAGAGGTACTGGTGTTCAGTCTCTAAATACCAAAGAGCCAAGAACAGGTTTTCTAGGCTCAAGCCTCTGGAATCTCTATGGACTTGAAGAATTGTCATCCTGTCCTAGAGACAGGGCTATCATTCCCCCCACTATCCCCCACAGGTTCAGTACGCTCACGTCTGGATATGCCAACCTTCCTATAGACCACATAAAACCAATCATGCCATAACTCAGAAGGGACACAGACAAGGCTTTCTAGGGAATGGAAAAGAAAGCTCCCCAGCCCTAGCCCCCTTCTCACCAGTACATTGGGATGTAAAGAACATCACCAGGGCCAACCACTGTTTCGTAACCAACCACATTTTGGAAATTAGGGAACCTCTCGTAGTCGGGATTGTCAAAGTCCACCTAAGAGGTTTAAGAGAAAGAAAAAAAATATCAGTCAATCACCAAATCTTCACCAGTAAAACTACTATGTACCAGTTTGGCAGTAAAAACAAACAAAACAAAAAACAAACAAAAAAAATGCCTTAAAAAAAAGTCTTTAGAATTTA
Organism: Hylobates moloch; assembly: GCF_009828535.3. NCBI lineage: Eukaryota > Metazoa > Chordata > Mammalia > Primates > Hylobatidae > Hylobates > Hylobates moloch. The sequence goes on from NW_026652278.1 coordinate 33,174,086, forward strand.
TATCCAGCAGAAGATATAATGTACATTAAACTCTGAGAGAGAACAATATAACACAGTCCACATTTGAATGTTAAGTGATAAAGAAAGAATCCTAGGCTTCAGTGCTCCTGAGGTCAGACGACCTACTCCACAGCTGAGGATATGAGGAATTAGGAATTATCCTCCACCCAAACCTTCAGAAACTTTCTCCCAAAAACATATTCTAACCAGCAAAGACTCCCACATGAAGTAGCTAGACAGCTTTCTGAAGAAAGGAAAGGATATCTTTGGCTGGCCACAGTTAATCACATACCTCACTTAGATCCAGGAAATACATTAAACAACATAGCTCAGTTTTATTCACCCTTCTCCATAGCAAAAAGAAATAGCATCCATGACAAAAGCAAACAATGATTAAATCCAATGGAGACATACACATTTTGTTCCATGAACTTAGAAGCCAATCAAACAGAGTAACCAGAGTCCATTAGCATCAATGACAGGGTCTGTCCCGAGAATTGGCTCTGTGGGGCTAGTTATACTTACAAACATCTGGTGGCCACTCCAGGGAGCCTGGAATATGTGAGCTACAATGAAATTATCCTCTTGGTGTGTTAAGGCAAGAACAGCCTGTAATCCGAACCTGGCATATCACTACGGGGAAGGGGGAAAGACATTCCAGCCTAGGCATTTCTAGAATCTAGAGTTCTATACCCTTCTCAGATCACACAAGCTCACCTGGCTCTGTCTGTCACATGGGTGATGAACAGGGTATGGGTAGAGGCACTCGAACTGATCCGGAGGGAATAAGATGCATCGTTTGTAACCTTTTATCTGAGCAAAAAAGTTCTGCTGCTCATCATAGTGAGCAGGTGTCACATTTCCTGTAAGAAGAAAGGCATTTTCTTATGCAGAGCAGTGGTTCTACTGCACAAGCTGGAATACAGGACCCAGTGCTAAAGAGAAACCCAGCCTGCCCTCCCAGCTAAGAGTTCCAAATCAAAATTTAGGCAGAATCAGGGAAATTCCATTTACAACTCTCAGAAAATTAGGTGTTAAGCTTGTATGGTAATAACTCTAGCAAACATCACTGGTTAAGGGTCCACTATCAGCTAAGTCAACTTCCCTAAATGAAGGCTGCTGCCCTTACTGGAAGCAAGAGCACATCAAAATGATACTCAAAAATCAGGTAGGGTAATCAACTGTGTATACCGTGTACACTTCTTGACTATGGCAGGAATTCAAGGGAAGCAAAACAGAAATGACTGGTATCAACAACATATACATGAGGAGTTAACCAGTCATTCTAAGTTGTATGATTATGTAGCTCTGTATTTACTTTGGGTAGCTCTGTGGAATTCAAAGACTCTCAACCTTTCCTCCCACTTCAATACACCTAATGGATGCAATACTTGTTTTTTTAAGAGACGGAGTTTCACCACGTTGCCCAGGCTGGTCTCCAACTTCTGGGCTCAAGTGACCTGTCCGCCTCAGCCTCCCAAAGTGTTAGGATTACAGGCGTGAGCCACCACATCTAGCCAAGACAACACTTCTTAGAGCAACATTGGGGCTCACTGGTGCAAGTGATTTTCATTGGAGGAAAGAGTATCAGATGACTGAAGAGAGTGTTGTATAATTTAAATATGGCACATTATTTTAAATGCCACCTTGAATTAGTTGTGCCCTAGTGTATGTTCCATCTACTCCTTTATAACTAGGACCATGTCTGTTGTTTGGCCTTTGCACAGTCCATGAGTTGAACACACACTTTTGCAGGGCGTGGAATTTAGAAAATCTTCCCCAGCTCTGTCTGGGTATGCCAAGACAGATGCTTTCTTAAGTGATGAGAGTCCACGTGCATCCTCAAAGGAGACTTACTCTCATCTCTATCAGAGGGATCCACTTCCATGCACCCTACCATAGGAAATGCAGGCAACAGAAAGACCTAAGAGTCAAGTAAACTGCCGGGCACAGTGGCTCACGCCTGTAATGCCAGCACTTTGGGAGGCTGAGGCAGGCGGATTACAAAGTCAGGAGATCGAGACCATCCTGGCTAACACAGGAAACCCCATCTCTACTAAAACTATAAAAAACTTAGCTGGGCGTGGTGGCTGGCGCCTATAGTCCCAGCTACTTGGGAGGCTGAGGCAGAAGAATGGTGTGAACCAGAAGGCAGAGGTTTCCGGTGATCTCAGTGAGCTGAGATCACGCCACCGCACTCCAGCCTGGGCGACAGAGCGAGACTCTGTCTCAAAAAAAAGTCAAGTAAACCAGAACTGGCTCTTTCTTGGCAGGTCAAACAAGAGTTGGTTTCAAAGGGGCAGGTAAGACCAGCCACAGTGGCTCACGTCTGTAATCCCAACACTTTAGGGGGCCAAGGTGAGAGGATCACTTAAGGGGCCAAGGTGAGAGCGGGCCAGGAGTTCGAGACCAGTCTGGGCAACATAGGGAGACCCTCATCTCTACAGAAGAATACTTTAAAAATTAGCCAAGCATGGTGGCTTACGCCTGTAGTCCTAGCTACTTAGAAGGCTGAGGTGGGAGGATCGTTTGAGACTGGGAGGTCAAGGCCGCAGTGAGCCCTGATCATGCCACTGCACTCCAGCATGGGTGACAGAGTGAGACACTGTCTCAATAAAAAACAAAAACAAAAACAAAAAAACAGGCAGGTGGTGTCAATTCACAAGCCACATGGCTGGAAATCTTTATTAGTACCAGCAGCAAAGGATCCAAATCTGAAGAACGGACAATCAAACGAGAAGAAACCAAAGAGCTCAGTGGCGAATGACAATAAATAACTTCTCTGCTTCCTTGTTCAACCCAGGTTATTCACCATTTACTAAGTACCTACCATGGGCCTGGCATTGAGCTATTGTGAGAAATAAAAATAAGAATGAGACAATGACCCCGTCTCATAAAAAGCTCTCATTCTCCTGAGTGGAGTTTAAGGGCCTCTCCTTTCATTCAAAAGGAAAAAAAAACAAAACAAAAAAAACACATTCACATATTTATTAGTGTATGCATAAATTTCTCTAGCAGAAAACACAAGCAACTGGCCGGTCGCGGTGGCTCACGCCTGTAATCCCAGTACTTTGGGAGGCCAAGGCGGGTGGATCACGAGGTCAGGAGATCGAGACCATCCTGGCTAACATGGTGAAACCCCGTCTCTACTAAAAAAATACAAAAAATTAGCCGGGCGCAGTGGCGGGCGCCTGTAGTCCAAGCTACTAGGGAGGCTGAGGCAGGAAAATGGCATGAACCCGGGAGGCAGAGCTTGCAGTGAGCCAAGAGAGCGCCACTGCACTCCGGCCTGGGCAAAAGAGCGAGATTCTGTCTCAAAAAAAAAAAAAAAAAAAAAAAAGAAAACACAAGCAACTAATAATATGCAGTACCTCCAGGGAGGAAATTGGGAGGCTAAGAGACAGGGGTGGTTATCACTACGTACCTATTTACACCTTTTGAATTTGAACTCCATGAATGTATTATCTATTTAAAAGATAAAGTTGAATTTGCCAGGTGCGGTGGCTCAAGCCTGTGATCCCAGCACTTTGGGAGGCCGAGGCAGGTGGATCACGAGGTCAGGAGATCGAGACCATCCTGGCTAACACAGTGAAACCCTGTCTCTACTAAAAGTACAAAAAAAATTAGCCAATTGTGGTGGTGGGCGCCTGTAGTCCCAGCTACTTGGGAGGCTGAAGTGGGAGAATGGCGTGAACCTAGGAGGCGGAGCTTGTAGTGAGCCGAGATCGTGCCACTGCACTCCAGCCTGGGCGACAGAGCGAGACTCCGTCTCAAAAAAATAAATAAATAAAAATAATAAAGTTGAATTTATACTAAAAAAATGAGTTTCCCCTCTTTTACAGGGATAAAAATTTTCTGAATATAGACAGATCTAGGAGAGAAAAGTGGTACAGTCATGTGCCACATGATGACATTTTAGTCAACAACAGACTGCAACTACGATAGTGCTCCCATAAGATTATAATGGAGCAGCCCTATACAGGTATACCGTTTTTTATCTTTTTTTTTTTGGTCAATAAAAAAATTCCCAAACTACCACTTTTTATCCTTTATATATTTTTTTTCTTTTGTCACCTTTTTCCTGCAGTATTTGATACCATACTTTTACTATATACCTTTTCTATATTTAGATATGTTTACATACACAAATACCATTGTGTTAGAACTGACTATAATATTCAGTACAGTAATATGCTAACACCATGTAGTACATGGTTTAGTCAGAGGCTACACCATATAGCCTAGGCATATAGCAGGCTACACAATCTAGGTTTGTGTAACTATACTCTATGGTGTTCGCACAATGATGAAGTCACCTAACAACACATTTCTCAGAACGTATCCCTGACATTAAGCATCACATGTCTGTATTTCAGAGAGATCCCTAGTATCTCAGTATACACACTCACATAACAGCTGAGGAAGGGAAAAGGGAACTTTTTAGAATATACGAAACTAGCTTAAAGACTGGACATAAGCCGGGTGTGGTGGCACACGCCTGTAGTGCCAGCTACTTGGGAGGCTGAAGCAAGAGAATCACTTGAACACAGGAGGCGGAGACTGCAGTGAGCCGAGAGCGCACAACTGCACTCCAGCCTGGGCAACACAGTGAGACTCCGTCTCAGGAAAAAAAAAAAAAGGCTCAACATACATTGTTTCATTTAATCTTCACAACTATTTACAAGACATTATCATGTTTCATTTCTTTCCATTTTTCTTTTTTTAAGCGATAGGATCTCACTCTGTTGCCCAGGCTGCAGTGCAGTGATGCAATCATAGTTCACTGCAGCCTCAAACTTCTGGCCTCAAGCAATCCTCCTGCCTCAGCCTCCCAAAGTGCTGGGATTACAGGCATGAGCTACCATGCCTGGCCCTATTATGTTTCTTTTTCTTTTTTTTGAGACAGAGTCTTGCTCTGTCGCCAGGCTGGAGTGCAGTGGCATGAACTTGGCTCACTGCAACCTCCACCGCCTGGGTTCAAGGAATTCCCCTCTCTCAGCCTCCCGAGTAGCTGGGACTACAGGCACGTGCCATCATGCCCAGCTAATTTTTTTTCTTTGTATTTTAGTGAAGATGGGGTTTCATGATGTTGGCCGGGATGGTCTCCATCTCCTGACCTCATCATCCACCCACCTTGGCCTCCCAAACTGCTGGGATTACAGGCGTGAGCCACGGCGTCCAGCCCCTATTATGTTTCTTTTAGAGCTGAGTAGGCTGAGGCTCAAGAAAGTGAAGTGGCTTGTTCAAAGTCATGGAGCTAATAAGCGGTGGAGACAGGATTAGAAATCAGGTTCATATGACTCCAAGCCATGCTGCTTTTGAAAGATTTCTTACCTTCCATGCCAATGAGCAGCAGGTTAGAGGTAAGCTGCCCCCAGCCACGCTTTCCCTGTTGCTTATTAATCCAGTTCCAGTTAAAACCCAAGAAGTCCATGACAATCTTCCTGCCCACAGTGTCATTGAGCGTTTGCTGCAGATACAACCTACGTTCCCCAAGAAGAAAATCCTATTAGTGCATGCACACACAGCCCCTGGCATGGCCTCTCCACATCTGAAAATCCAAGCCCAAATCCATACCAGCATCTCCCACAGAGAACAGATGTAGTCAGGCAAATTTTAGCCAACACGGATTCTCATACAACTGAATTCTTACTTATCCTTCATTGAGTTATGTTCAACACCAAACTTTTTAATTTACTGGGTTTTTTTTTGGTTTTATTTAAAGAAACAAGGTCTCACTATGTTGTCCAGGTTGGTCTTAAACTCTTGGGCTCAAGCAATCCTCCTGCTTCTGCCTCCCAAAGTGCTGGGATTACAGGTGTGAGACACTGCATCTGGCCCCCAAACTTTTTCTTTAAAGAAGTGATGCTTAACCTTTTTTGGGTCACAGAATGACTCCTTTAAGAATCCAAAGAGTAGGAGGGTGAGATGAAAAATGAAATTAAAAAAAAAAAAAAAAACAACCTGGAGAAAAAGTCCCACCTACTCAGGAGGCTGAGGCAGGAGAATCACTTGAACCTGGGAGGCAGAGGTTGCAGTGAGCTGAGATCGTGCCATTGCACTCCAGCCTGGGTGACAAAAGCAAGACACCATCTCAAAAAATATAAATACATAAATAAATAAAAATAAAAGAATCCACGGAGGGTCCCCATAAAAATGCACATACACCCAGAACTTTCATACAATTTCAGACTCCTAGAAGCCTATCCATAGACCCTAGAATGATGAATCAGTCTTACTCCAGAGACTCGCAGAGTCTGAGACATCTCCTTTGGCCCCTGATGACCATGTGGTAAACTGTATTACTGTTCACCAACAGCTGGTTCCCTCAGTGTGGGAGTTTTCTTTCACATCCCCTTGAAGCGAGGCTTGCTTATTTAACCTGCTCTGGCCAAGGAAATGTCCACAGAAGTGACTTGTGTTGTTTCCAACTGTAATTTAAGAACAAGTCACCACTACCACATCTCTTTCCCTCTGCCACAGCAACTCCAAAGTTCCAGATAGTAGCTGCTGGGGCAATCTGGGTGCCAGAGCGAGTAAGATGATGTAAAGAACAATATGACATTACCCATGATCAATATGTAGTAAGTGAGAAGCCTCTGTTGTTTCTAGCCCGAGCTCTGGCTTGAAGCCTACTGTATCTTAACTGATTAAGCCACCTATCCTGTTGCAGCCTTCTACAGCTAAAGTAAGGAAGACAGCTTATTAGGTAAAGGCCTCAGGCTCCTAACATACCTGAGGAAGGTCATAAGTTACTTAAGAGATATGAAAACCCAGACACACTTGAACAAGCCCACAAGAGACATTTAATAAGTGTGCAAACCTAAAAGAAAGACAGAAGCATCTCTGTCCTGGTCCTGAGATCATTACTTCAAAAGGCTCAAAGGAGCCAGGTGCGGTGTCTCATGCCTGTAATCCCAGCACTTGGAGAGGCCAAGGGAGGTGGATTGCCTAAGCTCAGGAGTTCGAGACCAGCCTGGGCAACATGGCAAAACCTTATGTATTTAAATAAATAAATTGTTTATTTAAAATACACAAAATTAGCTGGGCATGGTGATGGCAGCACATGCCTGTGGTCCCTGCTACTTGACAGGCTGACGTGGGAGGATCACTTGAGCCTGGGAGGTGAAGGTTGCATTAAGCTGAGATCATGCCACTGCACTCTAGCCTGGGTGACAGAGCAAGAAAAAAAAAAAAAAAAAAAAAAAAAAGAAAGGTTCAAAGGCATTTCATCTCACTGCCTAGAATCACAATGTTTAAGGCAATGTTAATCAGAAATCTTTTTTTTTTTTTTTTTGAGACGGAGTCTCACTGTTACCCAGGCTGGAGTGCAGTGGTGCAATCTCGGCTCACTGCAACCTCTGCCTCCTGAGTTCAAGCAACTCTACTGCCTCAGTCTCCCAAGTAGCTGAGACTACAGGCACGTGCCACCATGCCCAGCTAATTTTTGTATTTTTAGTAGAGACGGGGTTTCACCATGTCAGCCACGCTGGTCTCGAACTCCTGACCGCAGGTGATCTGCCTCCCAAAGTGCTGAGATTACAGGTGTAAGCTACCATGCCCAGCCTTAATAGGAAATCTTGATGAGTTGTAAACACTACCTTTGTAGGAACATGAAATCCTCAAGACTCAATCCAACTCTCCCCAAAGATAATAATTATATATTCACCCAAAAAATATGCAAGTAACTTTGAAAGAATCAGTGATACTCCCCAAATATGAATCTAAACAATATTTTATGACTACACCAGAATGGTAAATGCTCAAAATAGCTCAGAGGATCCTAATACATTTCACCCCATAATCACAACAACCTGTCCAATCATACAGTGAAGCTGGTCGGTGCTAAAGTCAGCTGATAGGGCAAAACTTCCAAACAATTAAAGATTTTCCTGGAAACTCTTTAATCACCCACAAAGTACAGATTACACTCATTCTTACACAAAATGCTCTCACTATGGGACGCAAGAAACTTCAAGAGACTGAAGAACCAAAAGATTCACATATCTTATGCTTATTCTTGGGTATAAGTTCATTCGATGGAATTACACAATCCAACAGCATCATTTAAATCAATCTTTCTCTCAATGTTGGGTGTGTGTGTATGGAAGTGTGCACACACACACACTGTGTTAAATTTTAGAAACTTAATGCATGAGATAACTGAACCAATATATTAAGACATCATGGACAGATCAACCACAGTTCATATCTTGGAAACTCTTCTGGTCAAAAATCCCATCATTATGACAACTGCTAAGTGTTAAGAAGAAGCAAAAAAGATATTTCAAATCCATTCACTTAGCCACAGACTGCTGATAAGGAGTCAGGAACAGGAGTGAGTGAAGCAAGAGACTAGAGAGAAACCCAGGGTTGGACACCAAATGCGAGAGGGTCATTCACCGTGAAGTACTCAGCGAAAGCAGTTCCCCAGAGGCAGTGTTATAGTGTGGGACTGAATACTGTCTGGGACCCACATAAGAGGCTGTCCTCATAGGCAGGAATAAAAGCAGAGAGGAAGAATCACTCTCTTGGGTGTCTTGTGTTGCTGTTGTGATAGGAAAAACAAATTTAATCTGATCTTCCCTAAGCTAGAGAATCCTGACCTTCTTAACTGCAAAATCACAACAAACTATACAACTTTTCAGGTTGAACTATCCTCAGTCATCACAATACTTAAGGACAATGGCTACAAACAAAGGCATTTTCAGAGCTAAATCCAGTGACAAACATTTTTGTTTGGCCCCTGCAACTTTTTTTCTTTAAATCTGATTTAGTTGCTCACATTTAAAGTCAAAAGATTTTAAATAAAAATCCTGATTTTGAACTTCTCTTGAAAACTGGAATATCTCGCAACCCTAGAACTGCACTCCAAAACTGAAGCAAGCAGAGTCAAGTAATGACTTCTCACCATGGTTGTTTTAGTTTTTAATTTTGTAGAGACTAGCTCTCACCACGTTTCCCAGGCTGGTCTTGAACTCCTGGGCTCAAGCAATCCTCCCACCTCGGCCTCCCAAAGTGCTGGGATTACAGGCATGAGCTACGCCACCCTGCCTTGGCTTCTCACTTTGAACAGGGCTTATGCCTTCAGCTTCATCACTGATTTCACACAGACGATATTACTCCTTCCATTCACCTGCCTGACCCTTCTAGGCAACTCTTTATGAGGAAGATGGGAACCCAAAGATTCTTAGCTCAAGTTTAATCATTCCCTCATCCCTCAAGCTACAGAACTAGCTGGCTGTAGCACCAAGAACCACTAAGAACTCAAACCCCTTAAAGGCTGGAAGACCAGACTACTCCTTCAACAGGAATCCAGAGATGGGAGAGGCCAATTTCTAATTGACCCAACTCTGCCACACCTTCAAACAAGTATAGGAAAGAAAAATGAGTGCCCTAAATCCAACAGAAAATTAAGATTTGGGAATTTACCTCTCTTCCCCTCCTCGCTGCTGTATATCCTGCAGTTTCTCAACGAATTCATGAAATTTCATTTCTTCCCTGTTGGACCTCGGCTTAAAGTTCTGGAAATTGGCCATCTTCTTCTCATCATAGTACAAGAACTTGTGAATGCTGGCACTGTACACAGAGAAGTCTCCATTGCCAATATTCTCTTGCAGGTATTCAAGGTCCCATTTCAGGGCAGGATACACAAGATTTGTGTCGGTCAGCACCACAGGCTCCTAAATGAAAACAACAGGTGAAAAACACCAAATGAAGTAATGCCAAGGAGCCGGTGAGTTGGCCTCCATGATCCCAACTACTTCTCGACTTAAGAATAATTTCTCCCGTTAATCAGCACGAACCCCTCAAGTTCCGTATCTCCTCGCCTTTCTCTCCATCTTCCCACAGGCCCTAGTCTAGAGCCCTGCCAGTCTCCCATCTCTTTCACCATTCACCTCTGACCTCTCTACCTGGTACCTTCCTCCTCTCCCTTTAGACGCGGCCCCGCCCCCCACCTCATTCTCAATAAGCTCCTCCGCCCGGGGGTCGCTCTGACTCAGACGCGGAATGGGCCTAGTCGGGAAGCTATAACTGCGCAACTGGGATTCATCCCAGGCGGGGCCGAGGGCTCCAGCCTCCTCCCGGGGCTCTCCAGAGCCACAGGCCACAGCCTCCGCCGCTGTAGCCGCCATCTCCGCCGCCTGGGACGGCCCCCCACCGGAACCGGAAGCTCCGCCTATTCCGGACCAAAAAAAAAAAAAAAACCCGCACACACAGCGGAAACCATAGAGATGAGCTGCGAGAGAGAGCGGTCCAGAGACATAAAGAACGCGGAGCCGAGGCCTGAGGGTGCGCCTTCTAATGGTAACATGCAGCTCTACATCCTAGGCTCCACTGCTGAAGAAATGGGGCTAGACACTAGTCCCACGGAATAGGGATGACCTGGTAGAGCAAAACACAAAAAAATGTTGCCCCATGTGCCCAAGTCTACACAAGAGTCAAAGAAGGAAGCAAGTTCAGTTAGGCATTAAACTTTACACTCATGAATGGGGAGAAAAGCAAACTCCTGACCCACCTAAAGAAGTCAGAAGGAAAAGCAGTGATCACACTGGTAAATGTAGAGCAAAGGCTGACTGAAGGCTTAGGCAAAAGATATACAGCAAGTTGAATTCTTTCAAAATCAAGCACAGTTTTCTTTTGTTTAGCATCATTTGATTTTTCTGCCTATAACACCATCTCTCCTACTTGAATATATGTTTACCATGAAACGAATGTTATTAGTGGCCAACCATGGACATCTCACATTTTCAAACAATCTATATTGATTATAAAAGGCCATATTAATTACCTCTATTGCTTACTTGGACAGTTCTTATGGCTGGCTGTGAGAGGCCCAATTCTAAGATGTATCCCAAGATTTGTACCCTATGGTGTACACATCCTGTATACATTTCTCCCCTTAAAAGAAAACACGACTGTGAATATGATAGAGCATCACTCCTGTAATTAGGTTAGCTTATATGACAAGGATGTAATTAAAGTCCCTAATCAATTAACTTTAAGGCAGTCAAAAAGGAGGTGATTTATCCTGGTGGGCTTCGTCTTATCACTCTAGCCCTTTAAATCAGGGCTAGAGGTCAGAGACAGAATCTAAGAGATTTGAAGCCACAGCACAGCTGTCCTGTTCACCTTGAAGGAGCAAACTGCCATATGGCAGGAAATGGCAGGTGGACTCTAGGAGCTGAGAAAGGCTCCTGGGTGACAGCCAACAAGAAAGTGGGCACCTTAATCCTACAAATGCAAGTAACTGAATTCTGGCAACAACCACTGAACTTGGGAAAGGACACACACAGAGCCTCAGATGAGATAGCTAACCCAGCCAACACCTTGATTTCAGCCTGATAAGACCCTGAGCTGAGGACTCAGCCAACCAGTACCTGGACTCATGGAATATGTGAGAAAATAAATTGGTGTTTTGGGCTGCTAAATTTATAGTAATTTGTTATGCAGTAATAGAAATGAATGCACTGGCTTAACTATTTAATTATGCTACATAGTAACCATGCTACACCAAACCGATAATAGGGCTATCTCTGTGGAAGTGTTTGAGGCTGCAGGTGGCAATCAAGGCTTTCATTTTATCTGCAGTGTTTGAATTTTTTTTTTTTTTTTTTGAGCTAGGGTCTCACTCTGTCACCCAGGCTGGAGTGCAGTGGTGCAATCTTGGTTCACTGCAACCTCCGCCTCCCCAGCTCAAGCAATCCTCCTACCATAGCCTCCCAAGTAGCTGGGACTAAAGGCGCATGCCACTATGCTGGACTAATTTTTTTTTTTTTCTGTAGAGACAGGGTTTTGCCATGTTGCCCAGGCTGAATGTTTGAATTTTTACAAGAATGTATTAATTCATAACCTTGGGAATTAAAAATAAATTAGGCCAGGCATGGTGGCACATGCCTGTAATTCCAGGACTTTTTGAGGCTGAGGCGGGAGGATCACTTGAGCCTGGGTGTTCCAGATCAGCCTGGGCAACGTAGCAAGACCTCATCTCTACAAAAAATTTTAAAAATTAGCTCGGTGCATTGATGCATGCCTGTAGTCTCAGCTACTAGGGAGGCTGAGGTAGGAGGATAGTTTGAGCCTGGGAGGTGGAGGCTGCAGTGAGCCATGATCATGCCACTGCACTCCAGCCCGGATGACAGAGCAAGACCCTGTCTTACTAAAAATAAAGAAAGAAATTAAGATCAAGAAGATTAAGAGAACTAAAATCAGTAATGAAACAGGGATATTACTACTGACTTTACCCCCCAAAAAAAGCATATAAGGACATACTGTAAACAATTGTATGTCAAAAAATTAGAGAACCTAGATGAAATGGACAGATTCCTAGAAAGGCACAAGCTATAATAGCTGATTCAAGAAGAAATAGAAAATCTGAATAGACCTGTAACAAGAGATTGAATTAGGAATCAAAAACATCCCATAAAGAAAAGCCCAGAAACTGGGCATGGTGGCTTACATCTGTAATCCCAACACTTTGGGAGGCAGAGGCAAGTGAATCACTTGAGCCCAGAAGGTCGCGACCAGACTGGGCAACATGGAGAAACCCCATCTCTACCAAATCTCCCCAGCCAAAAAAAAAAAAAAAAAATCAGCAGGCATGGTGGCACGCCTGTAGTCCCAGCTACTCGGGAAGCTGAAGTGGGAGGATCACTTGAGCCCAGAATGTGGAGGTTGCAGTCAACTGAGATCACACCACTGCGCTCCAGCCTTTTGACACAGAGCTAGGCCTTGTCTCAAAAGAAAAGAAAAGGCTGGGCACAGTGGCTCATGCCTATAATCTCAGAACTGTGGGAGGCCGAGGTGGGGGGGACCACCTGAGGTCAGGAGTTCAAGACCAGCCTGGCCAACATGGTAAAACCCCCATCGCTATCAAAAATACAAAAATTAGCCAGGCATGGTGGTGCACACCTGTAGTCCCAGCTACTTGGGAGGCTGAGGCAGGAGAATCGCTTGAACCCAGGAGGCAGAGGTTGCAGTGAGCTGAGATCGTGCCACTGCACTCCAGCCTGGGCAAGAGAGCAAGATTCTGTCTCAAAAAAAAAAAGAAAAAGAAAAAGAAAAAGAAAAAAAAAGCTCAAGACCAGATAGATTCACTGATGAATCCTACCAAACATTTTTTAAAAAATTAACACTGGTCTCGGTGCGGTGGCTCATGCCTGTAATCCCAGCACTTTGGGAGGCCAAGGCGGGTGGATCATGAGGTCAGGAGATCGAGACCATCCTGGCTAAAATGGTAAAACCCTGTCTCTACTAAAAATACAAAAAAATTAGCTGGGCATGTTGGCGGGTACCTGTAGTCCCAGCTACTCAGGAGGCTGAGGCAGGAGAATGGCGTGAACCTGGGAGGTGGAGCTTGCAGTGAGCCGAGATCGCACCACTGCACTCCAACCTGGGCAACAGAGTGAGACTCCGTCTCAAAAAAAAAGAAAGAAAGAAAACTATAGACCAATATTTCTTATAAATATAGATGCAAAAATCCTAACAGAATACTAGCAAACTCAGTCTAACACCATATAAAAGAATTATATACTATGACCAAGTGGGATTTTTTCCAGGAATGCAAGGTCAGTTCAAAATCTGAAAATGATCAATATAACACACCATGTAGTAATCAATATTTTATTGATTAATCATTTATAATCAACATAACACACTGTATTAGTAAAAGAAAAAACCCTACACGATCATCTCAGTAGACACAGAAAAAGCTTTTGACAAACTCCAACACCCTTTCATGATAAACACAGGGTTCCAAATGATACTGTAAGAAAGTAAAAAAACCTACAGAGTCAGAGAAAATATTTATGAATTGTGTATCTGATCAGGGAATTGTATCTAGAATACATAAAGAATCCTTACAACTCAACAATAAAAAGACAAACCAATTTAAAAATGAACAAAGGGTTTGAACAGACATTCCTCTAAAGAAGGTATACCATGGCCAATAAGCATATGGAAAGATGTTCAGCATTAGTAGTCATCAGGGTACTGCAAATGAAAACTGTAATGAAGTACCATTCACAGGCACTTGCATGGCGATACTAAAAAGAGACAATAACAAGTGTTGATAAAGATGTGGAGAAACTGGAACACTCTCACACACTGCTAGTGGGGATGTAACATGTCACAGCTGCTTCGAAAAACAATTTGGCAGTTCTTCAAAAGTTAAGCCATAGAGTTACCCTATGACCCAGCAATTCTACTCCTAGGCATATAACCAAAAAAGTAGAAAACATCCATCCAGACAAAAACTTATACAAGAATGTTCATAGCAGCATTATTCACAATAGCCAAACAAGCAGAAACAACTCAAATGTCCATTAACTGATAAATGTATAAATGTTGTACTGTACATTCATATAATGGAATATTATACAGCTCAAAAAGGAATGAAGTACTGATATGTGCTACAACACAGACAAACTTTGAAAACATTATCTTAAGTGAAAGAAAATGGACACAAAAAGCCACATATTGCATGTGCGTTACATATATATCCATTTATATAAACTGTCTGAATAGGCAAATCCATAGAAACAGAAAGTAAATTAGTGGTTGCCAGTGGGTAGAAGTAGGGGCAATGTGCTAATGTGTATGGGTTTTTTCAGAAGCGATAAAAATGTTTTAGATAGTGATGATGATTGCACAACTTTGTAAATGTACTAAAAATAACTATTGTACACTTTAAAAGGTTTTTTTGTTTTTGTTTTTGTTTGTTTTTTGTTTTAGAGACAGTCTCACCCTGTCACCCAGGCTGGAGTGCAGTGGCGTGATCTTGGCTCATTGCAACCTCTGTCTCCTGTGTTCAAGTGATTCTCCTGCCTCAGCCTCCCGAGTAGCTGGGATTACAAGTGTACACCACCATGCCCGGCTATTTTTGTATTTTCAGTAGAGACGGGGTTTTGCTGTGTTGGCCAGGCTGGTCTTGAACTCCTGACCTCAAGTGATCTTCCCACCTCGGCCTCCCAAAGTACTGGGATTACAGGCGTGAGCCACTGCACCCGGCCTAAAAGGGTGAATTTATGCTATGTGAATAGTCTCTTAATAAAAATAAATAAATTAGATCAACTCTGTTTCTTGACCTAAATTGGATCAGGGTTTGCTATTGGTTGAATGCAGATGTTGTCCAATTATTCTGAACATCAACTACTGATGCTCATTTACAAGACAGCAAGTTGCTGCTTAGCCCTTCCCAAAATTTATGTATTAAATAGTATATATCCATATTTGTTTATTTTTTATAACTTAAAAAAAAAAGAGAGACGAAGTCTCACTGTGTCACCCAGGCTGGTCTCAAACTCCTGGTCTCAAGCCATTCTCCAACCTAGGCCTCCCAAAGCGTTGGGATTACAGGTGTGAGCCACGGCTCCCAGCTTATATGCATTTTTATTGCTCTGATATATACTTGAGAATATTTATAATAATAGGTTCTGCTCCAAAACAGTGGTCACCTGAAAAGTCACTGGAAATACGTGCATATTTATAATGTGTAAGTTATTCAAATCCCAAGTGAAAACATTCATATGCAAACATAATAATGTCTCCAATTCTTCTGTTGAGTTAGAGTTTGTTCATTATGGGCCGGTTTGTAATTTGTTTTATCCAAGTCCTACCAACTCCGAGGCTTTAAGCTGTCTCTGGAGAGCTGCCTCTGGTGATAGGTTTAATTTTACATTTGTTGGGTTGAGGTGACTGAGACATGCAGATGGAAACACGGACTGAAACTAAGGAGCCAATTCAGGGCCGATTTGTGTGTTGCACTGGCGTCTAAGTGAAGATCAATCAATTTGGAGAACAGAACAAGCAAGACACAACAGGTGAATTTGAAGAATGATCATGTTTGGGGATGGAAGGAAGTGCCCGTGAAGGAGAGGAAAGCAAGCAGCCAGAGAAGAGAGTAAGACAGGCTCATTTCACTAGTACAGCTCCTGGGGGAGGTGGTTAAGCTGTCTACTTGAGTTGCTCAGGTTCCAGTTCCCATCATCCCTGGATGGGTCTAAGTCAGCTCAGGGAGAAAAAGGACACAACATTCTGAAATGTCAGAGATCTGCCTGGTTTTCTCTTCTTCCCGCTTATCCCTCCCAGCCTCTATCCAACCCTTGGCTTCCCAACTCCGTATTTAAACCCCGCCCCTGTTGAACCCTTCGGCTTTTCTTCACTCCCGGCTTCCTGCGTCACGTTTGGCCCGGCTCAGCCGCCGTGACAGGCCTTTGCGCATGTGCAGAAGGGAAACGTGAAGAAGGTGAAGATGGCGGTGGCCAGGGCCGGGGTCCTGGGAGTCCAGTGGCTGCAAAGGGCATCCCGGAACGTGATGCCGCTGGGCGCACGGACAGGTCCGCGAGAAAGGGGCGAGACCTCAGTGTGGGAAGGGGGCACCTGAGGTTTGGTGTATCGGGAGGGGGGATCGTGGATGCCGCGGCGGCAGCCTCTGGGTAGGGAGCGGAGGTGGCGTTGATATATCCAGAAAATGGGGTGGAGGGTCGCGCTGATCCTGCGAAGTCCCGGGCTCGGACCTCTGCAGCCCCAGCGACTTGAAGGCTTCGGAGCGGCTGGAGAGCGGGCTCGCTTCTGACCTGTTCTCTTCTGCGTTCTAGCCTCCCACATGACCAAGGACATGTTCCCGGGACCGTATCCTAGGACCCCAGAAGAACGGGCCGCCGCCGCCAAGAAGTATAATATGCGTGTGGAAGACTACGAACCTTACCCGGATGATGGCATGGGGTGAGACAGAGCACTACTTGCTCGCACCCAAGTAGTGATGGGAGAAGGCCGGCTGGGTTGGGTGGCTTGACTGTGACCCTTTCTCCCGAACCTTCTCGTGACTCCTCAGAGTCAATGGAGTGGGTGCTTTTCTCTGTGGAGGCAGGTGGGAGGGGGTGGGTGAGCAGCTGCAGCTGAGAGGACTTCAATTTTCTCCTTGGCTCAGGCTGTTTCCTCAAATGAGGAAGCCGAGGTTTTAATGGCTCCCTCGAGGTCCCCCGAATAGCAGGAGCCTTCCTTGCCTCTATTCAGAGCGTCGAGTTTCATTTAGATTGAGCATCTGCTGCTCTCAGGTGCTGTCATCCAGGCATGTGACCAGGCTGGAGTTGGACTCCTGTCATGAGAATCTTATTTGTAAACGGAATACTCTATATTTGTGTGTATGTCTCTTAAAAAAAAATTTTTTTTTCTGTTAGTGCTGTGGAAATCGTAGCAACTGTTAAGCAGGTTAAACAGCCAGCCCCCTTACTTACTCCAGTTGATGGTATCCTATCCCTTCCACACTCTTCCGTATCCATACCCACATAACATCGCAATGGTTAATTATCTGAAGTGATTATCATTGCCTTTATTTCCTGTCCTAATGTCACTCTTTCAATCTTGGTTTCAGCAGCTTCTATTCTTCTTGTTATACACTCATTTTCTGTAGCATATGTCTAGTTGTCATCATTTCCTGTTTTTTCTTATGTTGTGGACAAGAGCAGCCTTGTTTGAAGTCAGTGTCAGATGAACCTGGATTTGTTGGGGAAAACCCAGCTTAGCAAGACACCCATGAGGTGTCTGAGATGTGGAGATGAATGCCAACTGGGTGGTCAAGAACACAGTTATTACGAGAAGAGTGCTTTTCTAATCTGTACCCTTTTTGTTTTTATTCCAATTAGCTGGGTGACTTTGGATTCAGACTCTAAACTTTAAGTTTTCATTTTCTATCTTATGAGGGAATCAGAGTACAGTCATACGTCATTTAACAACAGGGATACATTCTGAGAAATGTGTTGTTAGGCGATCTCCTCACTGTATGAACATCAGAGAGTACTTACAGAAACCTAGATGGTGTAGCCTACTACACACCTCGGCTTTACAGTATGGCCTATTGCTCTGAGGCCACAAACCTGTACAGCATGTTGCTGTACTGAATACTGTGGGAAATTGTAACACAATGGTATTTGTGTATCTAAACATAGAAAAGGTACATAAAAATATGTTATGAAAGATAAAAAATGGGCCAGGCACAGTGGCTCACGCCTGTAATCCCAGCACTTTGGGAGGCCAAGGCAGGCGGATCACGAGGTCAGGAGATCCAGACCAGCCTGGCCAACATGGCAAAACACTGTCTCTACTAAAAATACAAAAATTAGCTGGGCGTGGTGGCAGGTGCCTGTAATCCCAGCTACTTGGGAGGCTGAGGTGGGAGAATTGCTTGAACCTGGGAGGCGGAGGTTGCAGTGAGCTGAGATTGTGCCATTGCACTCCAGCCTGGGCGAAAAGAGCAAGACTCTGTCTCAAAAAAGAGAAAAAGATAAAAAAAATGGTACATATGTATAGGGCAGCTTTATTATAAACTTATGGGACCCCCTTCGTGTATGTGGTCCGTCATTGACCGAAATGTTATGTGGCACATGACTGTAATTGATTGCTAAATTCCCTTTCATCTCTAATATCACATGATTGTGTGACTTTTTCTTTTTATTGAAAGAAGTTTGGGGAAGCTGGGTTTTTTTGTTTTGTTTTGTTTTGTTTCAGACAGTTTCACTCTTGTTGCCTAGGCTGGAGTGCAATGGTGCGATCTCGGCTCACTGCAACCTCCACTTCTTGGGTTTTAGTGATTCTCCTGCCTCAGCCTCCTGAGTAGCTGAGATTACAGGCATCTGCCACCACACCCAGCTAATTTTTGTATTTTTAGTAAAGATGGGGTTTTGCCACGTTGACCAGTCTGGTCTTGAATTCCTGACCTTAGGTGATCTGCCCACCTCGGCCTCCCAAAGTGCTGGGATTACAGGCATGAGCCACCGCACCTGGCCCAGGGAAAGCTTATATACGTTAAAATATTTCAAAGTTTGCCATGAACTTTTAAATACAATTTGGACTTCTATGGTTAATTCTGTGCTTAGTGACTAGAACTTGAGCTCTTGCCTTGAGGTTTAGTTCTTTTGTCCTTAGGTGAGGCAGTTATCTCTGTCACTTGGTTTCTCATCTATAAGATGAGGAGACTGAATTGTCTGAGGCTCCTCACAGCCCCTTCCAGAAGTTCTTGCTGTCTCTCAGGTATGGCGACTACCCGAAGCTCCCTGACCGCTCACAGCATGAGAGGGATCCATGGTATAGCTGGGACCAACCGGACCTGAGGTTGAACTGGGGTGAACCGGTAAGCGAACCATATCTCATTTGACCTTCCTTCTCCCTTTGTCTTCTTGGAGATTCTTTAGCTCAGATGGTACTTCTTTGACCAAGTAACACTAAGCTTTTCTGCTCAAGGAAGCAAGGTCCAGTGATGTGAGATCTGAGATTGCATGTGGCACACTGAATGGGACGTCTGGGAATCATGAAACTCTGTACTGTGAAAGTTGTGCACTTCCATGATTGAGCTGTCCCTATTCAGCAGAACCTAGACAGAGGCCAGCATCTAATCCTGTAGGGCAGTGTGCCTCAGACCTGGTTCTCAGCATATTACCCCAGGGTGGTAGAATGCGTCTGTCTAGCCTTGTATCAGGCTCTGATCACTGGGGACTTGCCTGCATTTTGCAGGAAGAGTAGTATGTGACAGCTATTTGTCTTTCTGCCTCAGATGCACTGGCACCTAGACATGTACAACAGGAACCGTGTGGATACATCCCCCACACCTGTTTCTTGGCATGTCATGTGTATGCAGCTCGTCGGTTTCCTGGCTTTCATGATATTCATGTGCTGGATGGGGGACACGTACCCAGTCTACCAGCCTGTGGTGAGTATCCGAGAAGTGCTCCCTTAGGCATGCTTGCTTAGCCCCATTTCCTGAGGGAGTGAAGTCTCTGGGGTAGGAATCCAATCAATACCAAGCTTGGCTTCCTGGAGTCTTAGGAGATAGGAAGATAGGAGGGCCTTGACCCATTGGCCTGCCACAAGTAACAGAGCACTTCTCCACCCCTACTTCTTGGACCAGTCTGGGTGAGTAGATACACTTGAAGACTAGATGAGCAGTGAGTGTGTGGAAACCAGCTAGTCACCAGAGTTGCTATTTAGGGATTATATTTATTAACAATATTTCATTAAGTGATCTTTCACAGTAGAGTTAAGGAATCTTGAGCGAAAATCTTATCCTTTGTTGGACATGTGAAGGGCACTTCCTGTAGTATATTGGAAGCAATTAAGTGTCTACTACAGGCATAGACTTACATTTTGGAGAATGTAAAGGACATAGAAAATGAATTCTCTAGCTTTAAGGAAGTTTAGTTAAGAAAATTTAGATAAGTTACATGAGCAACATTTGAACATATATATGGGAATTCTGTACAATTTATGTGTATATATGTGTATAGTGAATGTATGTGCTTAGTGGTATGAGTTACTGTCAAGGAGAAGGGCTACCTAGATGCTAACACACACACACACACACACACACACACACACACACACACACACGGGCGCACACACACACACACACACACACACACGCTTTGGGTGATGGAAAGTTGGAGAAAACATTTGGGGCAAGAGAAAACAATGAAGGCGGCCAGGCATGGTGGCTTGCGCCTGTAATCCCGGCACATTGGGAGGCTGAGGTGGGCAGATTGCTTGAGCTCAGGAGTTCAAGACCAGCCTGGGCAACATGGAGAAACCCCGTCTCTACAAAGTATACAAAAAAATTAGCTGGGCATGGTGGTGCGCGCCTGTAATCCCAGCTACTTGGAAGGCTGGGGCACAGGAATCCTTTGAACTCGGGAGGCAGAGGTTGCAGTGAGCTGAAATCACACTACTGCCCCCCAGCCTGGGCAGCAGAGCAAGACTCTGTCTCAAAAAAAAAAAAAAAAAAAAGAAAACAATGAAGGAAAAGGAGGGTGAGTTAGCTAGAGCAGAATAGACGTATAAAATAGTTCCTAAATAACCAGCTGCATTGGTTTCCTGGAGACTTGCTAAAAATCCAGATTCCCAGGCCCCACTTCTTGGTGCTCCTAATTCAGTAGCATCACAGTAGGGTTCTAGAAGCGGTATTTTTAACAAGCTCCCAGGTAATTCTGATGTGCATCTAGATTTGGAAATCACTGTGTTAAAAAATATTGTGAGGTAAGTTGGTCAGTTAGGTTGGGCAGCTTTTATTTCATTGCTAAGGGATTTGGACCTGATGGTGTAATAAAGCATTAATTGAACAAATATTTATGGAGCCTCTACTATGTACCAGATGCAGACTGTGCTAGCGGTTGGGGATACAGTGATGACTTGGTCTGCCTCTAGGTGGCAGGGAGCCATTTTGGGTTTTCGAACAGAAAAGTGACATAATGAATGCTGAGTTCTTAGGAAGATTAATCCGGGAGTAGTCTCCAGGATGTACTGGAAGGAGAGAAACTGAAAGCAGAGAGGCTGCTGTGTTTGCAGTTGGCTGCCCAGTGCTACCTCTGCAGAGACAATCAATGTCCTGAAGGTAGCTGGTATGTCTGTGTGCACTGACACAAGCCTTCCTACCAAGCCCCAGGGGCTCCATGCTGGAGAGTGCACGTAGGGCTAGGGTGAGCACTAACTTCACTTCAGGAGAGCAAGAAACAGTGTGGCTCTTCCATTTTTCAGTTCTGTAAGCACATCACCCTTTTCTCCTCCCCTTGAGCTGTGTTCTCTGACAGCTGTTTGTTGGTAAAGCCAGCAGCCCCTAAAGCACGTCCCAGCCTTGTCTCCTCTGTGCTTTCCCCCACCACTGCTCCTGCACGCCTCATTTGCTGGGCCACTTTAGTGGTGGAACCATTAGAGGCTGAGTGACTTAAAGGAGATTGAGTCTGTCTCGACCCGGAGAGAGAGTAGGATGGATGGATGCATTGTCTCATTTAGAAAGCGTTGCCTCTGACTCTGACACACTCTCTCTATTTCTTTACCTCCCTCCCTCTCTTCCTTCCCCTCCTTTCCCTAACCCCCTTCCCTCCCCCTTTCTCCTTCTCTTTCACAGTGTAGGCACCACTTCTCTTACAATTTAGGCTTTCTCTCTGCCTTGGGCTGAGTGAGGAAGAGGAGTGCTGTTCCTGCCTTCCTAGCCCAGCTGGGTCTGACCAGAGGCTACTGCGTACCCATTTACCATGCGTGATTGTTAACTCAGAGTGGGGTGTAGCCAGGTATTGACTGAATGTATGTTCTTGCTGACCTGTGTTTTTTTCCGTAGGGACCAAAGCAGTATCCTTACAATAATCTGTACCTGGAACGAGGCGGCGATCCCTCCAAAGAACCAGAGCGGGTGGTTCACTATGAGATCTGAGGAGGCTTCGTGGGCTTTTGTGTCCTCTAACTAGGACTCCCTCATTCCTAGAAATTTAACCTTAATGAAATCCCTAATAAAACTCAGTGCTGTGTTATTTGTGCCTCATTTCCCCAGGAATAGTCACTGCCCTGAAGAACCTCATCCTTTTCCCTTTTTTTCTGCTTGAAGTCTGCTGTCTTCCCTGTTTTCTTATTCTGAAATTTAAAGTATAAGAGGGTGGGGTGGATGGGGGCTTAGGCACAAAGTGTTAATTTGTTAATTTCACTTGGGTTGTGAAGGTACTTAAGGGTTTTAGCTGTGTGGAGGTGTTAAGGGTCGCTCCTTTTCCCATTTACAGGGTCAAGGAACAAATGTTCCTAACTTTCCAAGTTGGAACAAGATTTATTTCCCATAAAAAACCTTTCTAGTCTGAGTCTGGTAGCTCACGCCTATTATCCCAACACTTTGGGAGGCTGAGGTGGAAGGATTGCTTGAAGCTCAGGACTTTGAGACTAGCCTGGGCAACATGACGAGACCCCATCTCTACAAAAAAAAATTTAAAAAAATTCGCTGGGCACAGCAGTGCGTGCCTGTGGTCCCAGCTGTGCAGGAGGCTGAGCTGGGAGGATCATTTGAGCCCTGGAGGGTGCAGTGAGCCATGTTTGCAACACTGCTCCAGCCTGGACAACACAGCAAGACCCTGTCTCGAAAAAAACCTTGGCATGGCGTGGTGGCTCAGCCTGTAACCCAGCACTTTGGGAGGCCGAGGCGGGTGAATCACTTGAGGCCAGGGGTTGAAGACTAGCCTGACTAACATAGCAAAACCCCATCTCTATTTAAAGAATACAAAACATTAGCCGAGCTTGGTGGTGCATGCTTGTAATCCCAGCTACTCCGGAGTCTGAGGCAGGAGACTCGCTTGAACCCAGGAGGTGGAGGTTGCAGTGAGATGGTGCCACTGCACTCCAGCCTGGACAACAGAGCCAGACTGTCTCAAGGAAAAAAACCTCCTTAATAATAGTGGTTACTTGGAAAAAATTGTGCTGTAACGTGTTTCAAGTATATTACAGGACTGATAAGTGTTTTTGTCCTGTCTGCCTAAGGCTGTGACTGCCTCTGATCTTATTTCTGTTATAAGAAGAATATTCCAAAGCAGCTTCTGAATCATAGCTTCTTAATAAGTTGACATTACCTATATTTATGAATTGGAGGACAGTGAGTTACTACTGAACATGTTCATAGCTTTGATTACTTTTAATGACTCATCCACACTCCTATAACAGCCTTAGAGAAAAACTATGTTTTTGAGAATCTATCTCATTCATCTGTTTTTTGTTTTATTTAGAGATAGGATCTTCCTCTGTTCCCCAGGTTGAAGTGCAGTAGCACAATCATAGCTCTCTGTAACCTCAAACCTCTGGGCTCAAGAGATCCTCCTTACTCAACCTCCCTAGTAGCTAGGATTACTGGTATGTACAAACCTAAGTTTCTTATTTTTTGTTGAGGTGGGATCTTGCTATGTTGCCCAGGCTGGCTCGAACTCCTGGCCTCAAGCAGTCCTGCCTCAGCTTCCTAAAGCACTGGGAATACAGGCAGGAGCCACCGTACCCAGCCCTCATGTGTTTATTTTTAAGTGAACCAACCCGTATTCCTTTGGGGACATTTTCTTAAGTTACAGTATATTGCCGGAAAACCTGTCCCATAGAAACGCATACATTTAATGTGACCAAAAGAAGCAAGTTCATTCAAATTAGATGTGGAGTCTTAGTTATGCAGGCAGTGAGAGATCTTTTGTGAGGTCAGGGAGTGGATACTTGTGGAATGCTATTCTTTGAAGGTCCCGACTGGCTTTTTATCTGTCTTCATTCTCTATAGCATTTGATAATCATTTCCTTCACAAACACCTGTGTGTCTAATATGTATCAAACACTGATAAGCCCTGGAGATATAAAACTGAGTAAGACAAAGTAATCGCCTTCAAATATTACGTAGGAGACCAGCAGTTATAATACAAAGTGAAAACAATTCTTTATCATTATTACTATTGAGACAGGGTCTCACTCTGTTGCCCAGGCTGCAGTGTAATGGTGTGATCACAGCTCACTGCAGCCTCTACCTCCCAGGCCCAAGCGGTCCTCTCACTGTAGCCTCCCAAGCAGCTGGGACCACAGGGATGCACCACCACACCTGGCTAACTTCTGTATTTTTTGTAGAGACAGGGTTTCACCATGTTGCCCAGGCTGGTCTTAAACTTGTGGGCTCAAGCAATCCACCTGCCTTGGCCTCCCAAAGTGTTGAGATTATGGGTGTGGGCCACTATGCCAGGCCAAAAAGAGTTTTTTTTTTTTTGAGACATGGTCTCACTCTGTCACCCAGGCTGGAGTGCAGTGGCATGATCTCAGCTCACTGCAACCTCTGCCTCCCAGGTTCAAGTGATTCTCGTGCCTCAGCCTCCCGACTAGCTGGGATTACAGGCATACGCCACCACGCCCAGCTAATTTTTTCTGTATTTTTTGGTAGAGATGTAGTTTCACCATATTGGTCAGGCTGGTCTTGAACTTCTGACCTCAAGTGATCTACCCGCCTCAGCCTCCCAAAGTGCTAGGATTACAGGCATGAGCCACCGCTCCCAGCAAGAATTCTTAAAAGGTGTGAGTTGAGAAAGTGCACTTTTAATTCGATTTAATCATGTCCTACCCGAAACTGTGACTTAAGCTTCTGGTTCAAATTTCTTTAGGAGTATTCCATCAGTAACTCTTCTGCCTCCTTCTCTCAGGTTTAGTTTTCAACCCTGTTTACTTTTCCTCAGGCTTCATTCCCTGTAGTGCCAGCTAAGAAGTTCAGGAAATACGTGAGTACTTAGTAGGTAGGAAGCACGGGCTAGGCACAGATAATGCACTGAATTACCTTCTGTCTGACTTCAAAATTGCCAAATCCACATGGAAGGGAACTGGAGTTGTGTCACAATGAGTTGGGCCCCATTATGATAACTGGCCCCCATCTTTGGAGGTGTATCAGGCAGAAATACAGAGAATTCATGCATTAAGCATAAGTTTCTAAACTCTAAAGCTGCCTACAGATTTTTTTTTTTTTTTTTTGAGATGGAGTCTCTGTCACCCAGGCTGGAGTACAGTGGTGTGATCTCAGCTCACTGCAACCTCTGCCTCCCGGGTTCAAGCTATTCTCATGCCTCAGCCTCCCGAGTAGCTGGGACTACAGGCGTGCACCACCATGCCTGGCTAATTTTTATATTTTTGGTAGCGATGGAGTTTCACCACGTTGGCCAGGCTGGTCTCGAACTCCTGACCTTTGGTGATATGCCCACCTTGGCCTCCTAAAGTGCTGGGATTACAGGTGTGAGCCACTGCACCCTGGCCTGTCCATAGAACATTTTTATTTGGAAGTGGCACAATTTCTTCAACATAAAAAATACATGATTGGCTGGAATATCACCTGTGTTCTTGCAGCTCCAGAGGATAACACCCCTCCTATGTTCCTGAGATATTTCAGGAAGCCCCTGGCCCTGTAGTCTCATCCTCCATACACTTACAGCCCTTAATTCAACCAAGTTTTGGGCACCAGTTTCTGCTGGGCTGCAGTGCAACACTCACTGCCATGTACAGCCTCGATTGCTTTTTACGTTTTCAACTAAATGGATTCCACCGAGGGCTCCTGGGGTTAGGACCGGGTCTTCTCCCGCTTCAATACATAATGAGTTAGTATTTTCCCTTTTCAGAGACTGGCCCTAGAGCCTCGCTCAAACTGAATAGACCAGAACTTACCGGTCCAGATCTGAGCCACTGCGCAATCACAGGGTAGGTGAGGGAGGTGAGCCACTGCGCAATCACAGGGTAGGTGAGGGAGGCCCGGTTAAAAGCTATAATATTGTTTGGAAACGTTCTCCATGGGTCTGTACGTGTCTCGGGCTCGGCGCCCGCGGAGCGTGTTTGCGGCGGTGCCCTGCCGGGGTCCGCGCCGCTTTTGGTCCTCCGCAGCCGCCGTCCACAGCGCCCGGCTCCGCGCGAGAGCCCTGCCAGAGGACCGGCTCCGGCCGCGGCGCCTGACCCTTGCCCGGGGTCTTCCGCACAGGTTGGTTCGCCCCGCCGGTCTGGGGTCCCTGGGAGCAGAGATTGCGCTGGGGACCCGGAGCACTGCTCCTTTCTCGGCAGAGCGCCGAGGGGAGCCCGCTTGCTGCGGAGCCCCCGGCCCGCGCCTGCCCTGCCCGCGGGTCCGGGCCCCGGGGGCCTCCACTACGCCTACCCTTGAAGTGGATCCGGCTCTACTGTCCCTGCTGCACGGGAGCCCCCAGCCGGATGAGGGTCTCCCTATTCAGCGCTGCCTTGCGCCTTCCCATCCGCCTTGGTCCTGACCTGGCCCGGTGTCGCTGCGTTTGGGCTGGGCGGGAAGGCCTGTCATTGCTGACCCTGGCGCGCCGCGCGTCGGCGACAGCGGGAAAGAAGCCGTACTGACCGTCTTCCCTAGGGACTGGACTGCCAAGGGTAGCTGGTGCCCTCCTGCATGGCAAGTCTGTCCAGTATTTCATTGGTCATCTTCCCCTCACGCCCCCATGGCCAATCTGACCCCAGCGGGGGCCCTTTTTTTTTGTGAATAGATGCCTCTGAACAATGTGAATTAAGAGCCCATTTTCCCAGTTCCTAGACTGTCAGTGATTAAAACACTTTATAGGGTTTACTTGCGACTAGTACAATGGTTAGAAATACAGGCTCTTGATGCTGATGGGGGTTCACATCCCGGCCTAGCCAGTTGTCGTCTCTGGAAAATGGGGATAATCGTAGTACTTACCTGATAGGACCACTGAGATAACTAAATGAGATATGCACATCAAATGCACAGCTGCTTATCGCAGCTCCTATTTTTGTTATTAGGGGATCTTTTCCCAGAAACATTAAAATGGCTGTGACCAGCAGGTGGCACTGGTGACTGTATAGTAGAGTGTTGAGCTGGTCACAGGATACCTGATAGTGGCCACAAGTGTTTAAAGGTCCCTTGGAAATCTTGGCTTAATGGGCAGGCTTCAACTTTCTTCACGCTGGAAAGTACGTTAGAGATTAAGTAATACTATCTCCTGTTTTTGTAGGTGAGACTGATCTGACTATAGCTTACTCAAGCAGGTCACAGTAGGTCCCAAGCTTTCTCCTCAAGTTCAGTGTAATTTTTAAAAATCATTTCTACCTCTTTGCTAGCCTGTTGGGATGGGACCTTGAATATACATTGGAATTAGAAACCACAGAGTTAAAATGGGTGTCCACATTCGAGCTTTTACGATGTGCCAGGCATTCGTTTGGAAACTAGTTATAACATGGTGAACAAAAGCGGACACAGTGCCAGCTCTCATGGAGCTTGCATATTAGTGGAAGAGACCGACAATGTCAATGTAAATAAATATGTAATTATAAATTACTAGGAAGAAAAAAAACTGAAGCTTTTTGTGATCGGGTAGTTCGCTTATTTGGGGAAGTGAGAAGCTGAGCCCAGAAAGATATGATAAGGAGACAGTCATGTAGAAAGTGAAGGGAAGAGCATTCAAAGCATAGGGAACAGCATTTGTAAAGGCTCTAAGGAAGGAAAATGTCAGGAAATTAAAGGCTAGTGTGGCTGAAGCACAGTGAATGAGAAAAGTATCAAAATATGAAGTTGAAGTGGTAGGCTGGAGCCTTTGGGCAGGGCTCAAAGAAGTTTGAATTTTATTCTGTGTGTGATAGAAATCATTGAAAGATTTTAAGCATGGAATGCCAAAATCCTATTTTTTATTTTAGAAGTTCACTCCTGCTGCTGTGTAAAGAACGAATTGGGTAATGGCTTGAGTAGAAAGGGGATAGCTAGTTGGGAGACTGTTGCAGTACTCCAGGTAAGAGATGATATAATCAAAAAGGCTGTTGGCAGCGAAAATAGAGAAAAGTAGACAGATTAAGATATATTTTGGAGGTAAAATCTGGAAGACTAAATGATGGATTAGAAGAGAATGAAGGAGGAGGAATCAAGAGGGATTTTCAGGCTTCTGGGTTGAGCAATTGGGTGGATAGTGGAACCATTTACCAAGATGAAGAAAACTGGAGGAAGAACAGAAGAGATTGTAACTTTGCTCCTTTCTGAAAAAAACAAAAAAACCCGTAAGAGATGGTAGAATAGAGAATTCCATTTTAGACAGACTAAAATGGGAATTCCCTCCCCCATTAGGTATCTACTATATCCAAGTGAAATGTTTGATTAGAAATTGCATTTAAGCGGCTGATCACTTGAGGTCAGGAGTTCGAGACCAGCCTGGCCAACACAGTAAAACTACGTTTCTACTAAAAATACAAAAATTGGCCAGATGTGGTGGCACATGCCTGTAATCTCAGCCACTCAAGGAGAATCACTTGAACCCAGGAGGCAGGGGTCGCAGTGAGCTGAGATCGTGCCACTGCACTCCAGCCTGGGCGACAGAGCAAGACTCTGTCTAAAAAAAGAAAAAAGAAGAAGAAATTGCATATAAGAACTGGGAGCTTAGAGAAGAGATTTGTGATGGTGATATAAATTTGGGGATCATCAGCATATGGATGCTATTTAAAGCCAAGGACAAAAATCACTGAGAGATTGTCTGGTTTGATGGTTATCACCACTGGACCTGTGGTAGCCATTGTGGTTGAGTATCTTTTGCGGTTTAAAGCATTACATTTCAGTAATTGGGTGAATGAACTATCTTTAGATCTGCAGATGGTCATGTATTTGTCACTCTGTGTTGCCCTGAAATGCCTTATCTTGTGATGGAGAAAGACAAACAAGAACTCTTGTCCACAGATGCTCCCTGGATCTGGCTGTTAAGTTTGCTGGTTTCTATTTTCAGTGGGCTGAGGGCCATGTCAGTTTTCTGCCACCTACAGCATAGACCATGAAGCTGAAGGAACTTGAGCGGCCAGCTGTCCAGGCATGGAGCCCAGCCAGCCAATACCCTTTGTATCTGGCCACAGGTATGGTGACACTGTGAATTAGGATCCACTGGGAGTACATAAGATGAGGGGAAACTTAGTATCTAGAATTATTTATTGAGCATCAGAGAAAGCTCTCAGATCATAGGAAGCAAGGGTGGCTCACAGCATAAGCAAGGAGATATTAGGTATTTTGGGTACCTGAGGGCTGCCTAGGACTATGGCTCAAGTTTAGGTACGTCATTTTTTTTTTTTTTTTTTTGAGACAGAGTCTCACTCTGTCGCTCAGGCTGGAGTGCAGTGGCGCAATCTTGGCTCACTGCAAGCTCTGCCTTCTGGGTTCACACCATTCTCCTGCCTCAGCCTCCTGAGTAGCTGGGACTACAGGTACCCACCACCACGCCCGGCTAATTTTTTTTGTATTTTTAGTAGAGACAGGGTTTCACCATGTTAGCCAGGATGGTCTCGATCTCCTGACCTTGTGATCCACCCGCCTCGGCGTCCCAAAGTGCCAGGATTACAGGCGTGAGCCACCGCGCCCAGCCAATGTTTTCTTGCTTTTGTGGAGTTAGTTACCTTTGAGAAAGGGTATACCCAGCCCTCTTCTGTTCCTTCTCTTCTTTACTCCTTAACCTTCTTATACCTGAAATCCATGCGTATATTGTTGCTTATATGCTGCCTTTTCTTGTGCCTAGGAACATCTGCCCAACAGCTAGATTCCTCCTTCAGCACAAATGGCACATTGGAAATATTTGAGGTTGATTTCAGAGACCCTTCTCTGGACTTGAAACACAAAGCAGTCCTTTCTGCCTCGAGCAGGTATTGTCTGATCTATCGATGGGTATACAGGGTAGATCCTGATGAGGAATCCTGGGAGCAGTGTGTGTTTCTCAGGGCTCATGAGGAGCCAAATGAGGGAAGAAGGAGCTTTGCCAAGTTGGAGAGAAGTTAACCCTGGGCTTATTTTGCAAAAGGATTTAAAAAACAACCACCCCCACCTTTCCAGTCAGCAGCAATAGCAGTGTCAGGCTGAATGCATGTGATAGAGATGCCTCAGACAAGCCTGGACCCACGTGTACCTGATCTGTCTTTGAACCCAGTGATATTGGCTCCTTCCTCCCTTGGCTCTTGTGAAGATAAACATCTTACACAATATCACTCTCTCTGCCAACAAGGAAGAGAACGAATGATCCTCTCCTCATTGCTTTTAGACACTGATTGGTTCTCATGGATTTCATGGCTCTTGCAGGCTTCCAGCGCTAGATACTATCAGTCATTGAGCACATGTGTACATGCCAGACACTGTGCTAGGGGCTCTGTACATTTTATTTATTCCTCATAATAAACCTAAGTGATAAGTACCATATTTTCATTTTACATAGGAGGGAACTGAAACTCTGAGAAGCTAAGATTTAAGTCAAGGCCTATCTGTGTCCAAAGCCTACCTTCTTTCCATTATTCTGCCCTTCTTCTAAAGGTCTTATAAAGGTGGGGCTTATAATCTGAAGCGATGGTCTCCAAATTTTTATATCATCAGAAAAAATGTGAATATTCATTATACTCAAGTTATATATTCAGTATAAATGTATACATGTACTACTATACTGTTTTTGTTTTTGTTTGGAACAGGGTCTCACTCTGTCGCCCAGGCTGGATTGCAGTGGCACGATCAGGGCTCACTGCAACCTCCACCTCCTGGGCTCAAGCGATCCTCCTGCCTCAGCCCCATGAGTAGCTGGGACTGCAGGCATATGCCACCACACCCAGCTAATTTTTTTATATTTTTAGAAGAGATGGGGTTTTGCCATGTTGCCCAGGCTGGTCTTGAACTCCGGAGCTCAAGCGATCAGCCCCCTCGGCCTCCCAAAGTGCTGGGACTATAGGTGTGAGCCACTGAGCCACCTGGCTCTACTATTTTTTTTTTTTTTTTTTTTGAGATAGAGTTTCACTCTCTCGCCCAGTCTGGAGTGCAGTGGGGCGATCTCGGATCACTGCAACCTCTGTTTCCCAGGTTCAAGGGATTCTCCTGCCTCAGCCTCCCTAGTAGCTGGGACTACAGGTGCGTGCCACCACACCTGGCTAATTTTTTTGTTATACTATTAATAAAGTGTAATTTCTATTTTTTTATATATATTAGAGGTTACTGGTTTAGAAGGCAACATTCCATCTGATGATTGATGAACTCCTTGTGCATTTCTTGGTCCCTCTAAGAGACTAGTTAAAATACTTAGGCGGAAGTACCCTCTTTCTTTTCATAGTTTAACCTCATAATGAAAAGTTAGTTGTTGTTTTCCCTTTCTTGAGCTCCTGCATCACTTTATGACAGCATCTCTTATTTTGCAGGTTTTTTTGTTTACATCTCTTTGTATTTCCAGTAGCTATATCCTTTGAAGAGCAGGCACTTGAGGATTTACTGATGATGATTAGATACTCTTAGCCCCTAACCAAACATTTCAGAAGGGGCCCCTCAAAGGGGTGAGCTAATTCAAGATGTTTATATGCTGGAGCTTAAAAAAGGGGTTCAACCTGAGAAAGCTAATAGGAAAAGAAAAAAGGTGAGGGGGCACTAGTTCTAATCCTCAACAAGCAAAGCAATAGCTTCAGCGTAGTAGTGGCTCCTTAAGGCTAAGGGTTCTTAAGAAAGAGGCAGTATAATCTTAGAAACTTAATTTTGAGATCCATGTGGGCAGAGATTTTAATGGTTTTTTGTTTTGTTTTGCTTTTTTCCGGAGACTGAGTCTCACTCTGTCACCCAGGCTGGAGTGCAGTGGCTCGATCTCGGCTCACTGCAACATCCACCTCCTGCATTCAAGCAGTTCTCCTGCCTCAGCCTCCCGAGTAGCTGGGATTACAGGCGTGCACCACCATGCCCAGCTAATTTTTGTATTATTAGTCAAGATGAGGTTTCACCATGTTGGCCAGGCTGGTCTCGAACTCCTGACCTCAGGTGATCCAACCACCTCAGCCTCCCAAAGTGCTGGGATTACAGGCGTGAGCTACCGCACCCGGCCGAGATTTTAATGTTTTACTCATTGCTCTATCTCCAGCACTTAGAGCAGTGCCTGGCATTATATTTAATAAATATTTGTATTTAATAAATATTTGTTATATGAATGAGTGATATTAGAAACTTTTGGGTTACCAGCCAGGTGCGATGGCTCATGCTTGTAATCCCAGCATTTTGGGAGGCTGAGACCGGTGGATCGCTTGAGGCCAGGAGTTCAAGACCAGCCTGGCCAACATGGTGAAACCCTGTCTCTACTAAAAATACAAAAATTAGCTGGGTGTGGTGGCGCACAACTGTAATCCCAGCTACTCGGGAGGCTGAGGCACCAGAATCGCTTGCACGTGGAAGGCGGAGGTTGCAGTGAGCCAACAAGATGGTACCACTGCACTCCAGCCTGGGCGACAGACAGAGCAAGACCCTGCCTAAAAAAAAAAAAAAAAAAAAGGAAGAAGAAACTTCTGGGTTACCAAACAGCATTCAAATCCAGCACTTCAGTTACAGTTAGTCTTCAGTTCTTCAGTTAGTCTTAGTGTCTTAAGAGTTTTTCAGGCTGTTAGTTTGAATTTGGGAGTCATGAACTTTACCTCATACTCCTCCACTCTGTAGGAATTTGGGGCCAGTAATCAGAATAAATAGTATAGTTAACCCTACTGGTAAGTATTTTGTCTCTGCTTTCTTTTCCCACCTCTGTAACTGTTGGAAGATTAAATCACTTCCCCAAAGACCTCAATCCCAAAGGGATTACCTTTGACACAGCCCTGTTGGGGCCTTTCTGAAGAAATCATCTTAGACACCCAGGGTCTAAGACACCCACTTCATTCTGTTCCAGTCTAGGTTAGGTCACATGCTCAACAGTCAGCATCATAATCTGTTGACCTAGATGATCAGGACAGATAGAGGGACACTCATCCTTTGCTTTCTGTCTTCCTATCTCTTTTTTTCTGTGTCTTCTGCATGCTGTGGCATAAGGCACAGTTGTGTGGGGCTGTAGCATTGCCCATAATACTAATAGAGCTGTGTGACTTGGGCAAATCAAGTCAGTTATCTTAGGTTCCCTCACTTATGTATAAAGAAGACATTGTACAAGATGACTTCGAAGAAACTAGCTGACATCTGAATTCAGGTTTAATGTTCAGTCTCTTATTCCCTTTTATTTTCTAGTAGTCTTCTTCCTTTTTCCATTTTTAAACCTCTTCCTGTATCTCTTTTTTATCAACTAAACATACACCTTTGAAAATCTTCCCCATTCTCTGCCTGCCCTTTTCTCCAAACCCATGCCTCAACCAAATTTGGATCCTGAAGATCCCCTTATCCTCAATCTTTGATGCATCAGAGAAATATTATCTACCTAGAAATATTTGACTGAAAGAAAAATGTTCTGAAACACCGGTATGGGTATAGATAAGGGGCAGCCTCAAGCTATAAATAGACTGAAAAGAGTGCATGGAAAAATGCCTCTGGATGCAGTCAGAATCAATATGGATTAACATGTGCAGTGAAGCAAACAGTGTTTGGTTTGTTAGATGAATTTCACTCAGAAAGGTTTCTGGGAGAATATCACACTGTTTATATCATTGACTGAGGACATAGCTGCTGTGGGTAAATGAGATGAGAGACCAGTGTGTGGTCTGCTGTACCTTACCCTCTCTATACACTGAGTTTCTAGCTCTCTGGAGTGGCCCCCATAACCTCTGGAAGAACCATCCTCAAGTAACATGGAGAAAGTAGAGGATCTGTCTTCTGTCATTCTACCTTTATCTCAATTCTAGCTACTTGGGGAGCACTGTGTCCTCTCTTTGGGGGCCTTCTGTAAGGGACAACATCAAGCAGAAAAAAATCATTTGTGTACTTCTCTCAGTTTTCCTGTTCTCAAGACTTGCCTTCTTTCTAGAGGCATTAAGATAATAGAGCATGGCTTAGTTGTTGGATAGACCTGAGTTTATATCCCAGCTCTGCTACTTGCTGTCCTCTTGGACAGTTTATTTAACTTCTCTGAACCTTTTTATTCCACTGTAAATTGAGGATTCATGGTAGATGCGTAGTAGTTTGTTGTATAGTAGGCATTCAGAAAAGTAGCTTTCCTCTCAAACAACCAATGCTCCATTCATTCTCCAGCTTGTAGTACTGCGTTAACCACTCTGTTTGACTTCTAGGGAGGCTTGAGTTTCCCAAGTTATTTTGGCTTGAATATGGACAAACTCTTTTCACTTTAGTTCACTAACATGAAGCTGGGATTTTTTTGAAAAGAATCTTACTAAGAAAATGAAAGAATCCAAACCAAAGGAATGAATAAATCATGGAAACAATTTACACAGCAGATATTTCTTTCTTTTTTAAAAAAACAGACATAGGGTCTCGCTTTATTGAACAGGCTGGCTTCCATCTCCTGGGCACAAGTGATCCTCCTGTCCCAGCCTCCTGAGTAGCTGGGATTATAGGTGTGAGCCACTGTGCCCAGCTAGACCACCTTTTTTGTTTTTTAACTTTTTATTTTTTAAAAATCCAAACTTAAAGGAAGGTTGCGGAATAGGACACACCCACCCATCTCTTGTTCCGTTTTCATTTGCAGAGTAGAGATGGGAACACTCCCTGAGCACCCTGAACCATCAAGTCGCCTTCCTTACTTAACTCCACCTAGGTGTTAAGCCCATTAGCCCAGGTTGCTCTCTATCACAACCTATTCAGGCACCAGCTTTACCCTCGCTAGTGAGGTGGTTAACCACAGAAATGTGCTTTCTATATGCATACAGAAAGAAAATCATTTTGTCACACCCTGTATGTGGCAAACTGAAGTAACTGCCACTCTGAAGTAACTGCCCTCTTCTCCAGCCCTTTGGTGACTCCCCCTTGAGGTCTCAGGTACCTTTTACTCTGCTCTGTATGTCATGTGTTCTGACCATGCTGAGGCCGCTGCACCCTCTGCATCTCCATGTGGGTTTTTCACTGGACATACCCTCCGCTGGTTCCTGTGTGACCTACTGTGGGCTTCTCTAGCTACTCAGTTGACATGCCCTCTACCCCTGCTGAGCTCCAGTCCCTGGATGACATGGCAGCCTCTTGAACCTGTATGGAAAAACATCCTTCTGCTACGTTAGAAAACAGCCTTTCTGGCAGTAGCCTCTTAGCTAGCATTGTGTTAGTTCTGCTGTTTTGCTTCAGATGCTGACCTGGTCCGAGCTGGTGCTCCACACTTTGCTTCTGACCAATTGGCTCTGCTCCAGTGACTGGCCTACCAGTGACTGGCCTAACAAGTTCCTGCCTATCACCTACTCAGTTGCTTTGCTGACTGTTCGCAGGGAGCATTTCTTTGCAGTTGGAGATCTTGTAACCTCATTTGGCGTGATATCTGGCTTCTCCAAAGGGCTGTGGAAATGTCCTTGGCTAGCAGCTATGAAGTGAGAGACAGACCACCTATGAGGCTTCAGGGATTTCACATGCCTTCCATAGGGGCTTTGCAGAGGACCCAAACTTGTCCAGAAGGGATCAGGGATCCAAAGGGATCTTTTTCTCTGGGGCAAGACGTTGGCATTATCTTGTTAGAAGCATCCTCAGAAATCCAGAAAAGTATTTCCTGAGTGGGAGTGTATCCTTTCATGCCTCTGTCTCCAGGTCTGGCCCTTTGCAGCCACATGGCCACTCCAGTGGGCCAGCCACATGGGAGAGGCATGGGATGGGGAGGCCATTGGGTGTTTTCTCATTTCCAGTTTGAGAGTGAATTGTTGGTCTAGGGAGCCTGCTTCTAATAGTTACAGAAGAGTTTGGATCTTTCTCTCAATAGGAGACAGTATTTTATGATGTTAAGAGCTCAGGCTCTGGAATAAGATGGGCCTGACTTTGAACCTTGACCCTGCTACTTCCTAGCATTTATCCTAAAATGGGGATAAAATTACTAGCTCTGTGTACAGAAATTTTATAACTTCTTTGTGCCTCAGTTTTCTCAATTGAAAATGGAAATAATACTAATACTTCATGAGGTTGTTAAATATTCAGTCAGCTAATACATCTAAAGCACTTAAAACAGTATCTGATACATAGCAAGTATTCAGTCAGTGTAAGTGGTTGCTATTATTACCTGACTATTTGAATTGTGAGGATTATGTGAAGTAATCTATTTGAAGTATATATCATGGGCCTATATAACCCCAATGTTAACTTAAAAATGTACATATATATGTTTATATATACACCTCCACACAACTCAGAGGCAGTAGCTTCCTGGCTTCTGGTGTAACATAGATGAAACATTTTTTCAGAGAAAGGGCAGGACTGGGCGGAGGATACCTCCCTTCTGTCTGGGAAATGAAGGAGACAGGCAAGTTCCGGCTAGGGGTGGGGCTGCCTGCATAATGGCAGAAGCTGACAGAGATGCCCATCCTGTGCTTACTGACATGAACCTAAGTTTGTACTGATGCCAGTTCCTCCTCTTTGTAGGTTTCACAAGCTGATCTGGGGGAGCTTTGGCAATGGGCTTCTGGAAAGCTCCAGGGTTATTGCAGGCGGTGGGGACAATGGCATGCTTATTCTATACAATGTGACCCACATCCTGTCTTCGGGGAAGGAGCCTGTGATTGCCCAGAAACAGAAGCACACGGGAGCTGTCAGAGCCCTCGACTTTAATCCTTTCCAGGTACTACATTTCAGTTAGTCAAACATGGCCAAGCCAGGGAGCAACAGATCTGAGTGGAAGCATTCGTTTGTGGCCTCCAGTCTGTAACTCTGACCCCTTTCCAGGCTGTTTCAGGGGAAGCTTTTGATAGCCCCAAATTTGGGCTTCTTTCCTCCTTTCCTGCTCTATTTCTTCCTAGGGTGGTATGTCTCCAAACACCTTTTATTCATACAGGGCAACCTCCTGGCTTCAGGGGCCAGCGATTCTGAAATCTTCATTTGGGATCTGAATAACTTGAATGTGCCAATGACCCTGGGATCCAAGTCACAGGTGAGCAGCACCCCCACTACCCAACCCTGGCTGCTGCTTAGAATGTGCAGCTGATTCTAAGTAAAAGTCTTGAGTTCTGGAGCCAATCGGAGCTCAAGAGATATCAGGCTTTACCACTGGAGGGCAATAAAACTCCACAGACTAACATGCTACCAGCCAGATAAGAGTTAGGATGGCTGGTGGGTGGAGGGTGTATATGGGGTAGTTGGTTTGTGCACATTACTTGTTCTAGGAGTTTCTGGGAGGCAGATGAAAGGTGGGGAGAGCAAAGGCACCACAAGAAGGGATGGGAGTGCTGTTTATCACAGTAGAGCTTTCGCAGGGTTGGATAGGGCATTGGGCCCAGCAAAGAGGGAGCAAGAGTACGACCCCAGACATACCATTGTCCTTTTTATGGGAGGGGTCAGCTTTGTTCTCCCTGTATGTGGCTCTCCCCTGCAGTCGGGGGTCTGGTCTTCTGTCTTGGAGAGCCTGTCTGTCAATCTGTAACTGGGCCCATCTTTTTGCTTCCTGGCCTTTTCTCTTTCTTCTGTGCTTACAGTATCGTGAGGTAAGTTAAGTTTCAATTTGATAGCATCTTGTGGTTTTTCTCTCAGCCTCACTCTCTCCGGGGGTCTTGGGTATCTGTTTTCCTCCCTCCCTCATCTTCCTCCTTCTCTCCGTCTCTTTTTGTCCTAGACAAGAGGGCTGTTTTTTAAAATCTTGACTCTATCCTCTTAGTAAAACCTTGGGTAGGAGTAAAACTTAGATGTGCCTGCCATCCCCTCTGCTTCTACACTGATACCCTAAAGGATCCTCCGTGGAAAATTCAACTCCCAGCTTCACAACACTGTCTTAGTTTGGGTAGCCCCATGTCTATTCTTGGACTTGCTGTGGGTGGCTGGGAGCAGTGGAACAGCAGATGTCACTTTGTCCAGGGGGTGACAAATTGTCATCTTTCTGTCCCCATCCTGCCTTAGCAGCCCCCAGAGGACATCAAGGCACTGTCTTGGAACCGGCAAGCCCAACATATTCTGTCTTCTGCTCACCCCAGTGGCAAGGCAGTTGTGTGGGATCTCAGGAAGAATGAACCTATCATCAAAGTCAGTGATCACAGCAACAGGGTGAGTATTGGAGGTCAGAACACAGGCATGGGCTCTGGCTTCTCTCTCCTGCCTAGCAGTTAGAGCTGCCCTGCCCCAGGCCAGAGTCCTGCTTTCAGCTGTCAGACATGTGGAGTCAGCCACTTAGCACATTTCCTATTGAGAGTGAAAACTTTGAGCAGCTAAACAGAGCTGATCTGGAAGCTTCTGCCGTTCCTTACTTATTCCTGGCCATCACTCTCTGATGCCTGTGGTGTTCCCAGTCACAGAAGAGACAGAAAACTTGCTCTCAGAGTGGTCCCATTTCAACTGGGCAAAAGAGTCAGGTTACAGCACCCATTGGGATCTGCTTTGTTCACAGATGCACTGCTCAGGCCTGGCCTGGCATCCTGACATTGCCACCCAGTTAGTGCTGTGCTCAGAGGATGATCGTCTTCCCGTGATTCAGCTGTGGGACTTGCGCTTTGCCTCCTCGCCCCTGAAGGTGCTGGAGAACCACAGCAGGTAACATCTCAGACGTCATCCATATCCTTGGGGGGATGGTGGACATAACTGGCCTGGGTAGGAGGCAATGTATCCCTCACTTTAGCTACTAAGCATCCTCCGTGGCTTTAAAGCCATTCCGGTCAACATATAGTCATCCAATACCAACTCTAGCCTTAACCAAGAGGAGGCCCTTAGACCCTGAGGTTATGGAGAGGAGGCTGAGATTCCATCTAAATTCCAGAGATGGGAATGGAATGGGGTAATGAGAAATACTGGAACCAGTGTTTAGTCTGCAGGCTCTGATATGAGGATAACGTTCATTTCTTTAGGTGATGAGCTTGCCTTCTCCAGGATTTTTTCATAAAAACAACTTGACTCTTGTCTGTCCTGTGAACAGGCCTCTACAATCTGTTCTTTCTAACCAAAGGGCCATGGTGCCTTTGTATCTCCTTGGGGACTTTTATTTTTTTAGACCAGTTCTTGCTCTGTCACCCAGGCTGGAGTGCAGTGGCGTGATCAAGGCTCACTGTGACCTCGATCTCCTGGGCTCAAGTGATCCTCCCCGCTCAGCCTCGCAAAGTGTTGGGATTACAGGCATGAGCCACTGTGCCTGGCCTCCTTGGGGACTTTAGATGGTTAGGTCTTTATTACTTCCTGGGCTAAAAGCACCCATAGTGATGAGTGTTTGTGTGATTCATACTGATTCATAATCTCTACTGTCTAATCAGTGAAAAGAAGTAGGCCATCCTGCAGTGATCTAAGAGAGGCAGAGTGGTACATTGCATAGTGCACAGGCTCTGAGGTTTGGTTTGGGTTCTGACTCTGCAACTGTTGGAAAGTTACTTAATTTTTCAAAACCTCATTTTCTTCATTTGTAAGATAATATCAGACCATGCATTTTATAGGGCATGGATGGTCTGATATGCCCTATAAAATGTATAAAAGACATATAAGGCACCCTACTCATTGTAGGCATTCAACAAATGCTAGTTCCTCTTCCCTTCCCTTTTTAGGGGGATCTTGTCAGTGTCATGGAGCCAGGCTGATGCTGAGCTGCTGCTCACTAGTGCTAAGGACAGCCAGATCTTGTGCTGGAACCTGGGGAGCAGTGAGGTAGGCTGGCCCTTCTGTGGGCATGCTGGGATGGGAGAGAGAGGGTAGAAGAATCTCAGCTGCAGCCATGTGTTTTGGGTTTCATGGACTGTCCCTAATGGTGTGTTCCCTCATATTAGGTGGTATATAAGCTACCAACACAGAGCAGCTGGTGCTTTGATGTGCAGTGGTGCCCTCGGGACCCTTCAGTGTTCTCTGCTGCCTCCTGCGACGGCTGGATCAGTTTGTACTCTGTGATGGGTAGGAGCTGGGAAGTCCAGCACATGAGACAGGCTGACAAGGTTTGAAGGGCTTGGTAGAGAATGCTGGAGGGAAGGGGCTGTCTCTATTTGTGGGAGAGAGACATATGGCTTGAGAAGCGGAGATATTGGAGATTGGGAGACCAGGGCCCAGGGTTTGGGAGGGCTGTACCTTTGTTCTAGTGCCCATCTTCCTGAAAGGATGTCAGTTTCTGCCACAATATGAGGAAGGCCTTCACCTTGACTCTTGTTATTGGATGGGCCCTATAGTATTTCAGGGACAGTGGGACCCCTTTGCTGGGACAGTTATTTCAAGAGTATGACTCTTATCTTTCTCCTATAGATCCATTTTGTGCCACACTCCATTGTAGACTTTGAATGTAGTAGTCTTTCCAAGAGCTTACTTGCATGGGAGTCCCACCCTCACTACCACTCACTTCCCCATCCCCTAGAATATGGGAGTCTGACCTTTCTAGGTCAAATTGGGTGTCTCAAGGATTCCTCCCAAAATGGAGTTTGTAGGTGGAGTTCCTGACTAAACTGTCACTTTAGGATGGCGATGCAGGTGTCTTTCCCCCCCAGATCTCCTCTTCCTTCAGCAAAGGCCAGCCTCTCCCACCACTGCAGGTGCCAGAGCAAGTGGCACAAGCATCACTGATACCTCCCCTGAAAAAACCCCCCAAATGGGTTAGAAGACCAACAGGTGTTTCATTTGCTGTAAGTGTAGTGGATGTATAGGTATGTGTGTGTGTCTGTGTGTGTGTATGTTTGTGAAGCCTACCATGTGCCCAGCATGGAGCTAAGTTTTGTAGGAGACATATTCCCACTGCCTCTGTCTCAGAATGGATCCCACTTTACCTCTCAAGGAGAGAGTTACTATAGCTTCCCTCTCTTCACTTCACCCATTCTATATCTTCTGCCAGTCCTGTCTAAAAGGAGTTGACTGCCTTAGGACTCTCGGTTGTGGAGAAATAGCCTGAGATTCCATCTTTTCTCTAACCCTTACATGTCTGGACTGGTAGTAAGGAACTACAAAGAAGGCAAAAAAAACCCGGATTTTATTCTGTCATTTCTCTGTTCAAAACCTTTGAGCCTCCCATTGCTTTATAGACAAGGCTAAATGTGCACAGGGCTCCACTTACCTTTCCATTTCCATCTCATTCTCGTATGTTCTCTATGTTCCAGTTACATATGACTTCTTTCTGTTTTGTAAATAACTCCTCAACTCTTCCTGTCTCTGCTTGTACCCTAACCTTCAGCTTCTCTCCTGGGCCCATTGAATGCTACCACAGCCTTTCAAGGCCCCTCTCTTAAATACTATCTCCTCCTTGATGCCTGTCTTTAACCCAAGTCAAAATTAACCTCTGTCTATAATCCCACAGACTTATACTTTGGTAATGATACATTCTAACTATACTAAAGTTATTTATATACATATATGCATATTACCCTGCTAAGTAATAGACTCCTTAAGGATAGGGACTATGTCTTGCTGATTTTTATATCCCCAAAGCGGTGCTTCACAAACTATTAATGTGCATCCACATCACTTGGGAATCTTATTAAAATTCAGAAACTGGGTCATTGAGTCGGAAGTAAAGCCCAAGATTCTGATTTTTCAGCAGGCTCCCAGTTGATGTCCTTGCAGCTGGTCTGAGGACTAGCACTTTGAATGACAAGGCCCTGAAGCACTTGGTACAATGCTTTAAATATTAGTTTTGAATTGAAAACAGATGTATAAAAGTGGAAGTTCTTGTTTTCAAAGCCAACAGTTTTATTGGGGAGGCAAGACTAACACATTCAATAGGCTGTGAGCTTAAAAAGAAAAAGAAGTAGGGAGGTAAAGAATTCTGAGGTCAAGAGGCCTGAATTCTTATCATAGCTCTGTCATTTATTAGCCGGGTAACCTTGAACAATTCATTTAACCTCTCAGGACTTAACCGTTGTTATCGGTAAAACAGGGATAGTGATGCCTGCCCAGAAAATTAACATGAACCACAAATAAGGATATATGTGCATACTTTGTAAAACTATCAAGTACTATATAAATCAAAAGTTAAAATGGTTTTGTTTAGCACTAATCTGTAGATTTTGTGCTGCGGAAGTCACGGTAAATAAGAATTCTGACTGGGAGAGTTCATTAGGAGGTGGATGTTGGGAAAAGAAATGGTGAATAGTTAGGGAGTAAAGCAATAGTTATCAACCCCAAATAATCTGTACCACAAACCCCCACGACACAAGTTTACCATGTAACAAACATGCACATTTACTGCATTGGATTGAATTTTTTTAACCCAAAGTAAAAGCTAAAAAAAAAAAAAATAGTTGTTGGCCAGGCGCTGGTGGCTTACTCCTGTAATCCCAGCACTTTGGGAGGCCGAGGCGGGTGGATCACCTGAGGTCGGGGAGTTCGAGACCAGCCTGACCAACATGGAGAAACCCCTGTCTCTACTAAAAATACAAAATTAGCCGGGTGTGGTGGCGCATACCTGTAATCCCAGCTACTTGGGCGGCTGAGGCAGGAGAATCGAGTGAACCCGGGAGGTGGAGGTTACGGTGAGCCGAGATTGTGCCATTGCACTCCAGCCTGGGCAACAAGAGCAAAACTCCATCTCAAAAAAAAAAAAAAAAGTTGTCAGCCTTAGATACACATTTGAATAACCTGAATAATTCAAAAAATACTGATGCCTAGTCCCACCCCCAGAGTTTCTGATTGTATTGTCTGGGGTGTGGCCTGGCAAGTCTGGATTGTTCTCCACGTGGTTTTAATATGCAGCCAATGTTGAGAACTGCTGGAGTAAAAAGGGTTTTTCTAGGGTCCCGTTTTGTGCCAGATGCTTTATATAAGGCATCTAATTTGGTGAGAAGGATACTCCAGGTGGGGGTGTTGTGGGTAAAGGCACAGAAGCAGGAACACACCGGGCGTTTTAGGGATGTGGAGCAATTGTAATAAGCAGGGAGAGAGATGCTGGGAAAGATAGGTTTGGCCCTGATTTTGCAGAGGTTTGTGCACTGCATGCAGGGGAGCTTAAGCTCTTTCCTGTGGCCTTGTGAAACCACACAAGCTCCTGAATAGCAGCAGGTTGGTACAAACAATAGAGGGATAGTCTAAGGCTTAATTAGAGGAGGGAAAAGAACAGAAGGCTAGCAAACTATTTTAGTAATCTGGGTGTACTAGCACTGGGAATGGGATGGAGGGGACCTGTATGAAAGACAGTGAACAAGAATAAGTAGGACTTTGTCGTTGCTTGGCTATAGGGGGTATGAAGACTTTGCTAATGCTGAGGTATTTAGCCCAGGTGACTGGGAGAATGGTGGTACCAGGACAGGTTAGCAGAAGGTGAGTACTGTGTGGTGAAGTTTGAAGCGGGTGGTCCTAAGAGTGCAGAAGTGGTTTTGGTAGGGAGATGCATTCGATACTAAATTCCTGATCCTATTCCACCCCACCAGGAACTCTCTT
The DNA here is from genome assembly GCF_009828535.3 of Hylobates moloch. Taxonomy (NCBI): domain Eukaryota; kingdom Metazoa; phylum Chordata; class Mammalia; order Primates; family Hylobatidae; genus Hylobates; species Hylobates moloch. Next base: position 33,217,515 of record NW_026652278.1, read on the forward strand.
ATTTTATTTATTTCCTAGCCTAGGGTCAGCCATCAGATAGCCTTCTCTGTGAACCTGACTTAGTGTTACTTTTTGGCTTGAAGGTATAACCTTTACCCTTCTTGCTTTTCCTCACCAGTTTGGAGGGAAGCTGGTTACTTTTGGCCTCCTCAGCACCCCTACCCATCTGGTGCCACAGGCTTGCCCCCGCCTAGTCTTCATCAGTCAAGTCACCACAGAATCTGAATTCCTGATGCGATCAACTGAGCTGCAGGAGGCCTTGGGATCAGGAAATCTACTGAATTACTGTCAGAACAAGAGCCAGCAAGCTTTACTGCAAAGTGAAAAGATGCTGTGGCAGTTCCTGAAGGTGGGAAGCCTGAAGGCTAGCTGCTCGGAAGTGTCTCCCCAAAGCCTGGAACTCCAACCTGTGTCAACTGCAGGAGAAGCACAAGCACACTGGGACCCAGATTTCAGAGGCCTTAACTCCCATTAGTTTTTCCCCCACACTATACCCACTATCTGGACACAAAACGTTCACCCTTTACCAGAGGCTCAAAGGCCATTTGGGAAGAGGCTAGGAAAGATGGGGAATACACGAGATGTTTTCCTTTGTTGCTACTATTGCTGATGTCCTAGGTACTTTACCAGGGCCAAGGCAAAGACCTTCACGGTATCATGCCAAAGGGCAGGCAAGGTAATGGGAAGGAAGAAAAAAGGGAAGAAAGAGAAAAAGAGGAGAAAGGAAAATGAGTAGTTAGAAGGACACATTGTCATAAGAAGACTTTGAGTTGGTTTCAAGTAACCCAAGGCAAGTCGTTGGAGTGGGTCCTAGGGTTCAGGTGCCACTGTATGCTGGAGGCATGGGTTCAGTTCCAGTTCTCATTTAATTTCAAGTTTCCTATGACACCAGGAGAAGTACTATACCTATCAAAGGAAATGAGCAAGTGAGAGATCTGAAGGAAGAAAGGGAAGTAGCTGACTGGTCAGTCAGTGGGATGATTGTGCAAATTTTTGGAATTGTATAGAAGAAAGCAAAAAGGACTGGGCTTGTACCAGGGCATCTGAGAGGGACTTGAAATTTGAGCTTTAGGCATAGTAGAGCTTTATGAAGGTGGACATCAGGAAGTTAGAGAAAGAGGATTTGAGAAAGATCTTGACTATACAGTGAAGCCAGAGAATGATGTGGGAAGAAAAGAATAAGAAATGATGCTTTTGTCGTACGCAGGATACAAGTTCCAGGAATGGTGAGATGGGAAAGAGAGGGAGTGGTCAGGAGTTCAGCCTTTACTCCGCTAAACAAAGGAGACAGTAGTACCTATAGGACAGAGGGACCTATAGGACAGGACATTTTGAGTTTTTTTGTTTCTGTTTTTTTGAGACAGAGTTTCACTCTTGTCACTCAGGCTGGAGTGCAATGGCATGATCTTGGCTTACTGCAATCTCTGCCTCCCGGGTTCAAGCAATTCTCCTGCCTCAGCCTCCTAAATAGCTGGGATTACAGGCATCTTCCACCACGCCCCGCTAATTTTTGTATTTTTAATAGAGACAGGGTTTCACCATGTTGGCCAGGCTAGTCTCGAACTCCTGAACTCAGGTGATCCATCCACCTCAGCCTCCCAAAGTGCTGGGATTATAGGCGTGAGCCACCACGCCTGGCCAGGCATTCTGGTTTAAAAGCTACCCAAGAGCTGTCCATCATGATGGTTCCTGGTTGGGTGTGGTGAACATTTCCAAGGGAAGGGCATGGAAGGAGAAGGGTGACCAGAGAGACTATGAGAAAGGTATGGTTAGAAATCATGGTTCAGTGTGGAATAAATTAAGGGCCTGGGACAGCTAACCAAGATTACGGGGACTTCAGAAAGGTTTGCTCCTTGGTATTTGGGACGTTGAGTGGGAAGCTGACTTTGTTTACTGTACCTGTGCAACTTCTACCAGAGGTCTTCTCAAAGAAACATTTAGACTCACAAGGCTGGGTGCAGTGGCTCATGCCTGTAATCCCAGCACTTTGCGAGGCCAAGGCGGGTGGATCACCTGGGGTCAGGAGTTGGAGACCAGCCTGGCCAACATGGTGAAACCCCGTCTCTACTAAAAATACAAAAAATTAGCCGGGGCATGGTTAAGGGTGCCTGTAATCCCAGCTACTCGGGAGGCTGAGACAGGAGAATCGCTTGAACCCTGGGCGTGGAGGTTGCAGTGAGCCGACATGGCGCCACTGTACTCCAGCCTGGTCGACAGAGTGAGAGTCTGTCAAAAAAAAAAAACAAAAAAACAAACCATTTAGACTCACAAGACTACTGTAGGCTACACTTGGCAGCAGTCTTCTCGGAAGGATATGGGATAGGGACCGCAGCAGGGTAGCATCAGGCAGGTATCTTCTGTGGGAGCCCTTTCAGCAGTCTTGCAGTAATTCAGAGTTCTCTTCTTCAGCCCCCCAGAGACAGCTCAGGTGCAAGGAGATGAGAATATACATCAGGCAGGTACATAAGTTGCTCTGACTTAGAAGCTTCTTGCCCACAAGAGCCAATATCTCTTGTACCAATTCTAAAAGCATAGCTTCCGGGGTCCCTGCAAGGAATCTGTCCAGTTACAAGAGCCACTGCAATCAGGGAAATGCATAGCATGTTGTTCACATTAATTATTTCTAGGTTACATAGTTCCAGTCTATGCAAGTTACCAATCACAAGCATATTGCCTAGGAACAGCCGACATTTTACTCTCACCAGACTACCAGGGTAACAGAGCTAGGAAGTCAATGAAAGGTCAAATTCTCATGTGCAAAGGGCAGGGGGCTATGTTAACACTGCCCATAGCCCATCAGTAAGTCAGATCCAAGGAGGAAAAGGGAGAGATGGCATTGGACTGCTGAGGGCACTTCTAGTAGTACAAAGAACTATATTGGGGGGTATACTGGCACAGATGCCCAGCTTGGTGTAGGAAGACCGTCATTTATGGTCATTTAATGGAATCTTTTCTGTGTTCTGTGGTTTCTTAGGTGACCTTAGAGCAAGACTCCAGAATTAAATTCCTAAAGCTTTTAGGATACAGTAAAGATGAGCTTCAGAAGAAGGTAAGCTGCTTTTCACATCAGAAACATGTACTTGTTGAAGAGAAGAAGAGAATGTTGCCAGAGTAAACCATCTCAGAATACCTCTTCCTGGCCTTATGATTGCATATGTGAGCATTTTACATCTTGGAGTTTGTTTTTTTCTCAGAAAAAAATAGATCAGGGATCTTAGAGAGTCCAGTTGGTGGGGTATGGAGGTAGGAAGAGGATAATGCTTATTGGATCTTACACTGGAAAGAGTGGTTTTCATAGGTCTCTCCCTGCAGGTGGCCACATGGTTGAAGAGTGACATGGGGTTAGCTGAGAGTCCTCAGCCCAAGGGAAATGACCTCAACAGTGACAGACAACAGGCCTTCTGCAGCCAGGTGTGGTAGGAGTCTAGTCAGCCTGACCTATGGTAATACAGGAAACCTGCCTTTTGGGCATCTTTCCCTTCCTGGCCCTTTTCTTTGCTCTCTGTAAGTGTTTAGCATCTGTAGAAGTCTTCAGACTCCTCACTCTCTTAGAACCAGAGTGAGACACAGGGTCCCTAAGCTTTTGGGCTGGGAGTGGAGAGCTGTGTCTTAACTGTGAACTATGGCCCTTCCCAAACCTTACCTGGCTATTTTTTTAGTTTTACCCATTAACGGCCAAACAGTAGAGCTCTCAGAGCTGCTAAGCCAGCTCACTGTCTGTCTTCTGGGTTCATCCCTAAGTAGTCACCTCTGTCCTTCCTCATACAGGCCTCCAAACACACCACAGAGGAAGCCTCTGCTTCCTCAGCCTTCTTTGATGAGCTGGTCCCTCAGAACATGACTCCTTTGGAGATCCCCATCACAAAAGGTACCCTGACCCTGAGGGAGAGAGAGAGTCTCTGCTTAGGACTAGGTGGGCATGGAGGTTTTGGACTTGAGACATTCCCTTCTTGTCCCCTGCCTCATGCCTTCCTCCCACCATCTCAAATGCTGAGTGAGTTGCTTACCAGTTAGAGCTCTCTCTGGTTGTAGATTTTCATGGATAGGTCCTTCCTATGGAAGGCCTTCTACCAACAGATTTTCTTCTATCCTTCTTGCTGAAAGCACTGTGGGCCTGCCCACTGTGATCAAGCACACCTCACACTGTGCTACTACCACATCAGTTCCCTCCCTTGTCTTGGGCCCTGTCTTTAGACCTGGGCACCAAAATACATTTTATTGCCAAGGAATGAAGCTTGAGGGCTTAGTTTGGAGCCAAGCACGCTGAGTGATATAGAGATATAGAGGGTGTGCTATGGGCCCTGAGGGGGCAGGAAGTTGGGGTTTGAGAGCAACTAATGCAGAGGGGATGCTTCTGCCTGCAGATGTTGATGGACTCCTAAGCCAGGCTCTCCTGCTTGGGGAACTGGGTCCGGCCGTGGAGCTGTGTTTGAAGCAGGAGCGCTTTGCTGATGCCCTTATCCTGGCCCAGGCTGGGGGTGCAGATCTGCTGAAGCAAACACAGGAGCGCTACTTGGCCAAGAAGAAATCCAAAATCTCCTCGGTAACTGCCCATCATGCAGGAGAAGAAGGGAGGGGATTACTTGGACCTTGTGAGGTGGATACCCACACCTTGGGACCCGTGTTTGAGTATCTGCCTGCCTCTCTCTTTCTACTCTAACCACCCCCACCTCATCCCTTGCCTCTACTCAGTGCTCTAACAGGAGGCCTGTGCAGGAATCCTGCTGCCTATGCTGGATGGATGGCTGATGGCCTCTTTTCCTCTCTGCCCGTTACAGCTTCTAGCCTGTGTTGTGCAAAAGAATTGGAAGGATGTGGTGTGTACCTGTAGCCTGAAGAACTGGAGAGAGGCACTGGCTTTGCTACTGACATACTCAGGCACAGAGAAATTCACTGAGCTCTGTGGTAGGTGTGGTCCCAGGCTTCAGGATGAAACGGTGTGACCCCAGCATGGAGTCAAAGGATGCATGCAGGAGGGAGGTGGAGGAGCAGCCTGAGCTCTGGGAGGCCAGGCAATGTTGTCAAGGCTAGACTCTGGCTCAGCAAGGAGGCAGGGACCACAGTGCATGCCCCTACTTTCAGAGGGGATCCTTTGTTGTCCTGTTTTACCTTGTCTTGTCACACCATGATGTGAGAACTTTCCCCTTCTCTGTACAGCAAGGTGAGTCTCAGTGTTGTCTTAAAGCCACTGCAGCTACTTGTCCCAGGCTCATGGTCCTCTCCCTGTTTCCAAACAGGAGAAGGAGAGGCACACAGGGCAGCTGTGCCATTAATGAAATTTTCCTCTCTCTGCAGACATGCTGGGAACTCGCATGGAACAGGAGGGCGGCAGGGCACTAACCTCCGAAGCCAGACTCTGTTATGTGTGCTCAGGGAGTGTGGAGCGGCTGGTGGAGTGCTGGGCAAAATGCCACCAGGCTTTGTCCCCCATGGCTCTGCAGGTACCCCTTCTCTGCAGGGTACTAGCCATTCCACACCAGGCCCTTAGGAGGCTAGTGGTGGAGATGTGCAGAGCTAGCAGAGGCGAATCTTCTGGGACAGGCTGGAACCACGGTGTTAGGGAGGAGTGAAAGGTCCTGAATGTCTGGGATCTTCTCCTCCCTCAGAGAAGACTTAAGCAGCAGCTGCTTCAGTGTTAGTCTTCATAATTTTTTTCCTATTTCAGGTTTGGTTTTACAGATGTATTCAGTACTTGAGTAATTGTGGCTTGGCCCTTCTATTAGCTACTGTGGAAAATTCTGTGGATCTAAACTGCCAGGTGTTCTGTGGGTGACCACAGAAAGTGGGGGTCACAGACTCATGGAGAGACAAAAGTCACACATGAAACAATTAGTATAACAGAGTCTGTGGTTGGTGATGTATAAGCAGAAAGGGTAAAAAAGCAAAAGGAAGAGGTAGAGATGTACAAAAATCTAAGACCCAGATGGGTCCAGTTAAATCCAATCTTAACAGTTTGGGAGGTGAAGCCAGGTGGCCCTTCTCTGTCACAGTTCTTACATGTCATTATCTGCTGCCTTCACCTAGGTATGGCAAGGTACCCTCATCTCTACCCATAGTGGGAGATCCCTGAATGAACTGCGTGGACTTAAAAGAGAGCAGGATATGCCTCACTGAAGACTTACCACCCTCATCCTTGTCCTTACAGGACCTGATGGAGAAGGTGATGGTTCTTAACAGGAGCTTGGAGCAACTGTGGGGTCCTCATGGGGTGAGCCCAGGCCCTGCCACAACCTACAGGGTCACTCAGTATGCCAACCTCCTGGCAGCCCAGGGCAGCCTGGCCACTGCCATGAGCTTTCTACCCAGTGACTGTGCTCAGGTAAGTGGGGCCATGTGGAGAGGGCAAAGTATTTCATTCAGTCATCTAACACTGATTGAGCACTTCCATGTTCCAGGCACTATGCTAATGCTGAGGCTCCTAGGATAGATAAGATGGAATCCCTTAAGCACCTCACAATCTACTGGGGGAAGATCAGATGTCGATGACTTATAGTGCCATAACAGAAGCTTATACTGAGCACTGTGGGAGTCCAGGGAAGGGACTGATTTTTGCCTGGAGAAGTCAAGGAAGGCTTCCCAGTGGTTAAAACAGCTGAGCTGGACCTTCAAAGAGAAGTAGCTTACCAGCAGATATAGAGCATTCTAAGCAGAAAGAATAGCAAGGAGGGAGGCATGCAAGTGTTTGGCAGGGATTTGGGAACCTTGAGTCATTTCTAAGGGGGCTAGAGTATAGAGCAGGGGTGTCCAAGGGTCAGAATACAGTCGTGGGTGCTTAGTTTCTGTTTCTGGTTGGGCCAGTAAAGCCCCTTCCTCATCCGTTTTCCACTTACCACTAGAGACAGAAACCAAAAACCATGGCTTCAGGCTGCTAAAAGCCTAAAACAAAACAAAACAGAACAGAACAACAACAAAATAACACGGGTTGGACAAGCTTGGTGTAGAGGGTCAGCTGAAATTTGACTGCTACCTGGGGCCTTGATTGTTTTAATTTCTTGACACAGCTCTTCCTCATTAAAACTTACAGCCACCAGTTCAGCAGCTAAGAGATCGGCTTTTTCATGCTCAAGGTTCTGCTGTCTTGGGCCAACAGTCTCCCCCTTTCCCCTTCCCCCGGATTGTTGTGGGAGCTACCCTCCACTCTAAAGAGACATCCTCTTACAGATTGGGATCCCAGCCTTCTCACCAGGTAAGACCTTGTTTGTTCATTCATTTGTTCATTCAACAATACTTAACATGCCAAGCATGGTTTTGGGCACTTGGAATATATTGTGAACAAAACTGATGAAAATTCCCAACTTCCATAGAACATAGATTCAGTTCTTTTTATAATAAATAACTGTTTATTGAACTACTAGGCTCTTAGGACATAAAGGTGCAAAAATCGTGATACTTGCCCTCAAGTAGCTCATAGTCTAGTGGAAAGATAGATATGTAAAAAATGGCTACAATAGGCCTGGCATGGTGGCTCACGCCTGTAATCCCAGCACTTTGGGAGGCCAAAGCGGGCAGATCATGAGGTCTGGAGTTCGAGACCATCCTGGCCAACATGGTGAAACCCCATCTCTACTGAAAATACAAAAAAATGATCTGGGCGTGGTGGCACGCACCTGTAGTCCAAGCTACTCGGGAGGCTGAGGCAGGAGTATCACTTGAACCCAGGAGGCGGGGGTTGAAGTGAGCCCAGATCATACCACTGCACTCCAGCCTGGCAATGGAGCAAGACTCTGTCTCAAAAAAAAAAAAAAAAAGCTACAGTAAAATTCATAAATACTATGATTGGGGTATGGCAAGGGGCTATAAGATCACACAGATGAAAGTAGTTTACTCTGTATGGTGAGGTTGTGGGGGCAGTCCAGGGAGTGTTTCAGAAAGAGTCTGATGTTTGATCAGAGTTTCAAAGATTAAAAGTTTTTAGGCAAAGGAATGAGCAAGTGAAGACTGTTTCAGGCACAGAGAATAGCATGTACAAAGGCACTGAAGCAAGAGTAAGCTGAGGCCTTTTGAGGATTACTATTATTTAATTGGGGCTGCAACACAGGTGTTTGTGGCTGTGAAGTGAAGTTAGATGAAACTGGAACAACAGGTAGGAGTTAGATCACTAAGGACCTAGCATTCTGTGATAAAGAACTTAAACTTGACAGGGAGGAGCTATTGAACAGTTTTAGGAAGAGTGACATAATTAGCTGTATATTAGGAAGGGCCAGGCTGGAGGGAGTTAGGCTATAGTAAGGGATGATGAAGACATGAAATAACTAAAGCTAGCCAGTGAGGTTGGATTTGAAATACTTAGTACGTAGTAGATAGAACTGACAGAATTGCTGATAGTTTGGAGAGGTGTGTGTGTGGTTGCGGGGACTGAGGGAGAGGAAAGAGGTTCTGGCCAAAGTGCCCGGGGGGATTGGATACTGTTAAGATGTGAGGCCAGACGCTTACTAGAGGGGCTGGGGAACAGAATCCAGGGAGATTTGGATACTGAGTTATCAGGCAGAAGCTCTGATGGCTCATCTTGTCCCACCTTCAATCCCCACCCTAATGCCTTTTCTTTTTTCCCTCCCTTTCCTCCCTCCCTTTCTTCCCTCACTTGTCTCCCCTTTTCCCCTTCCCCTCCTCTCCTCTCTCTCTCCCTCTCCCCATCTCTTTTCATTTAAAAATAACTATAGATTCACAGGAGGTGGCAAAGAAATGTACTGGGATGTCTCCTGCATCCCAACAACACCCCACCCCATGTCAGCATCTCACACAACCACAGTACACTATCAAAACCAAGAAATTGCCATTAGTACAATCCATGGATTCAGATTTCAGATTCAGTCTCCACCAGTTTTACATATTGTTATGTGTGTGTTTATGTGTGTTTATGCAGTTTTGCCACATTGTGGTATATAACCACCACCAAAATCAAGATACTCAATTTTACCATCACCACAAGACTCTCTTGTGTTACCTCTTTTATAGCTGTGCTTATCCGGCCTCCCTCATCCTTGGCTTGACCAATATGTTCTCCAGCTCTGTAATTGTTATTTAACGATTGTTACTTAAATAGAATCATGCAATATGTATCCTTTTGAGATTGGCTTTTCTCCCTTAGCATAACTTCTTTGAGATTCATTCAAGTTGTTCTGTGTACCAGTAGTTCACTCATTCTTATTGCAGAGTAGTATTCCATGGTGTGAATGTACCATGGTTTTAATTTTTTTTTTTTTTTTGAGACAGAGTCTCGCTTTGTTGCCCAGGCTGGAGTGCAGTGGCGCGATCTTGGCTCACTGCAAGCTCCGCCTCCCAGGTTCACGCCATTCTCCTGCCTCAGCCTCCCAAGTAGCTGGGACTACAGGCGCACGCCACCACGCCCAGAGAATTTTTTGTATTTTTAGTGGAGACGGGGTTTCACCATGTTAGCCAGGATGGTCTTGATCTCCTGACCTCATGATCCGCCCGCCTTGGCCTCCCAAAGCGCTGGGATTATAGGCGTGAGCCACCGTGCCCGGCCCCAGTTTTAATTTTTTTAGCCATTCAAACTTTGAAGGACATTTGGGTAGTTTCCAATTTGGCGTATTATGAGTAAAGCTGCTATGAGTATTCAGATACAAGTTCCTAACTGACATCTTTACTAGGTTCAGTCTTTCAGTCCATGAACGTGGCATGTTTCTCCATCAGCATTTTATAATTTTTATCACACCAATCCTGTACATATTTTGTCCAATTCATACTTATTTCATTTTTTTAATATCACCTGTCAGCTCATGCCTACTAAGTATTTAATTTTCTCTTCAGCAGTTTAAAATCAAATTTCCTGGTTTCCACTTGTTCATTGTGAGTATATAGAAATGCAGTTGATTTTTATGTGTTGATCTGGTTATATCCTGTGACTTTCCTGAACAGTTATAGAAGTTTTTTGTGGATTCCATGGGGTTTTCTATTAGACAGTCATGCTGTCTGCAAATCTGCATAGTTTTCTTTCTTTTCAATCTATATGCATTTAATTTCTTTCTTATGCCTTATTGTAGTGACTAGGACTTCCAGTCTCTGTTAAATAAGAATAGTGAACATGAGCCAGGCGCGGTGGCTCATACCTGTAATCCCAGCACTTTGGGAAACTGAGGCGGGTGTATCACCTAAGGTCAGGAGTTGAGACCAGCCTGGCCAACATGGTGAGACCCCATCTCTACTAAAAATATAAAATTAACCGGGCATGGTGGCGCATGCCTGTAATCCCAGCTACTCAGGAGGCAAGGCTAGACAGTCGCTTGAACCTGGGAGGTGGAGGTTGCAGTGAGCTGAGATTGTGCCATTGCACTCCAGCCTGGGCACCAAGAGTGAAACTCTGTCTCAAAAAAAAATAAATAAATAGTGAACATGAATGTTCTTGCCTTGTTTCCAGTCTTAGAGGAAAAACATTCAATATTTCAGCATTAAGCCTGATGTTAGCTTTAGGTTTTTCGTAGATGCTCTTTATGAGACCAAGGACATTTCCCTCTATTCCTTGTGTCTTAGTCCATTTTGTGCCACCATAACAGAATACCACAGACTGGGAAATTTATAAAGAACAGAAATTTCTTTCTTATGGTTCTGGAGTGCAAGATCAAGGCACCACCAGGTATAGTTCCAGCAGGTATGGTTCCACCCTCTAGTTCCAAGATGGTGCCTTGCTGCTATGTCCTCACCTGGCAGGCGGCAGATGTGCAAGAGAAAGCAAACCCACTCCTGCAAGTCATTTTTATAGTGGCATTAATCCATTAATGAGGGCAGAGCCCTCATGACCTAAACACTTCCAAAAAGTCCCACCTCCCAACACTGTTGCATTGAGGATTCAGTTTTCAACACATGACTTTGGGGAGCATATTCAGACCATAACACCTTGTGTACTAGATCATGAATCGGTGTTGAATTTTGTTAAATGTTTTTTCTGCGTCATTTCTGTGATCATATTATTTTCATTCTTTAGTTTGTTGGTATAGGGGATTAAATTGATTGGTTTTTAAATATATTGGATCAGCTTTGTATGAACTGGGATCAATCCCACTTTCTTGTGGAATATTATTTTTTATATACATTATTTGATTTGCTAAAATTTTGTTGAGGATTTTTGTGTCTAAGTTCATGAGAAACATTGATGTGTAGTTTTATTTTCTGCTATGCTGGCATCAGGGTAATACTGGCCTCATGAAATTAGTTAGGAAGTGTTACTTCTATTTTCTGGAAGAGATTATGTAAACTTTGTATTAATTCTTTGACTGTTTGGTGAAATTCTCCAGTGAAACCATCTAGGCGTGGAGATTTCTTTTTTGGGAGCTTTTAAATTACAAATTCAATCTCTTTAATAGCTATAGGACTATCCGGATCTTCCTTCATTGTGACTGAGTTTTGGTAGTTTGTGGTTCTTGAGGAATGGGTCCATTTCTGATAAGTTGTCAGAGTTATGAATGTAAAGTTTTCTGTAGTATTCGTTTATATTTTTAATGGCTTCAGGGTCTGTTGTAATATTCCTTGTTTGATCTCTGATGATGATTTATATCTTCTTGCTTTTTATCTTTATCATTTTTTAGATGTTTATCAATTTTATTGATTTTTTTCTCAAAGAACTAGTTTTTGTTTCATTAATTTTCCCTATTATTTTTCTGTTTTCTATTATTTACCTTTCTCTTTCCTTTCCAAGAGCTGATGTTTTTTTCTCTTCATAGGTTCCAACTCCATCTCCAAGGCCAAGGGTTTTCACCCCTCAGTCATCACCAGCGATGCGCTTGGCACCTTCCCATCCTAGCCCTTATCAGGGCCCCAGGACGCAGAATATAAGTAACTACAGGGCACCTGGGCCCCAGGCCATCCAGCCTTTGCCTTTAAGCCCTGGGGTAAGGCCTGGTGAGTGAGTCACTGAAGATCTATCCGGGCAGAGCACAGAGGTCTCAGGAAAGCAATTGGCATGGCCAGCATGGATTTGGGAAGCTGTATGTCTGTCTAGTGAGAGGAGCTTGGAAGTTGAAGTCTGAATTCCTAATGCTATCACTGGCTTCATACCTTTGTCAATATAGCAAAGTGTTGTGTTGCTTATTTCAACCCTATGGGATTGTTTTGAAGGTCAAATAAGGAATATAGTTAAAAGTATTTTGTAAATTATAGATTTCCATATACATGTATTAATCATTTATTATTAATTTTTTATTGCAATCCTGTTTCTCCCTCATATGCTCTGAGTTGCTCCTGAATTGAAATTTAGTGACAAATGACCTGTTTCTGTTCTACTTCAGCTTCATCTCAGCCACAGCTATTAGGAGGGCAAAGGGTGCAAGCTCCTAACCCGGTGGGATTCCCTGGGACATGGCCTCTTCCTGGTTCCACTCTACCCATGGCATACCCAGACATCATGCAACCTGGCTCTACCTCCCTGCCTGAGACTCCTAGACTGTTCCCTCTGCTTCCTCTGAGGCCACTAGGTCCCAGCCGCATGGTCTCCCACACCCCAGCCCCTCCTGCAAGCTTCCCAGTGCCATACCTTCCAGGGGACCCAGGTGCCCCATGCTCTAGTGTCCTCCCAACCACTGGCATCTTGACTCCTCACCCAGGTCAGTCTTCCTTCCATGGATCCCTCTTCTGGGTTATTGCCTCCTGCCCCTCTCACTACTTTGGGAGTCTTTCCTCAAGTCAGAGGGCTAGGGCCCTGTTGGGTGGAGGGTGGCTGGGAGTGTAGCTGGTCTGCAGAGGGAGGTATGGTGGACTCCAACTCAAAGAATGCTACCAGCCTTCAGATAAAAAACTTCCAGTGTTTTTCACTATGTGCCGAAAAACCTCTATCTTTTTATCTTATAGGACCTCAAGATTCCTGGAAAGAAGCCCCAGCCCCCAGGGGAAACCTCCAGAGGAACAAGGTCAGTGCATCTTTCCCCACCCACTCCCTCGCACGTTCACCAATGACCACGTTCTAATTCCTTAGAGGATTCAGTCAGTCCTTCCCCTTCTCAGACTGTCCCTGCCCTCCTCCCACTTACTCTTCTTTCCTCAGGACCCTCCTCCTTCTCTTTCCCTCTTACACGCACACACCAGTCTCCTCACTTCCCAGTTTCCCACACTCACTCTTCTGTCTCCTTTTTCACTATCATTCCTGCCACTCCCCAGAACCAGAGCCATGGAGTCTCTCGGCTTAGACTCATGTGTCTTTCCTTCTGTCTCTTTAGCTGCCAGAGACATTTATGCCCCCAGCACCAATTACTGCTCCAGTTATGAGCCTCACCCCTGAGCTACGAGGGATTCTTCCCTCACAGCCCTCTGTCGCCGGTGTGAGTTATGCTCCCCCAGGAGTTCCAGGAGAACTTAGCCTGCAGGTGACAGGGACAATGTATTCTCCTCCCTTGGGAAACCTTCCAGCCCTCCTTGGGTGCAGGTCATGGTAGATGGGCCTCACTCCTCAAGGCATGTGCTGAGGGAGACTGGGGGCAGGTACCAGGTGTCCTTACGGCAGAGAAAGGGAGGCTGCTCATCTCCCCAACTCTGCTGTAATGGGAACAGTGTGACTGTGAGTCACTGGGGACTAGTCCTTAGGGAAGCCATGAGAAGGACAGCTTGCCCCTCTGGCCTTTCTCCCTGCTTATCAGCAGCTTCAGCACCTGCCACCTGAGAAGATGGAAAGGAAGGAGCTGCCCCCAGAGCATCAGTCCTTGAAGAGCAGCTTCCAGGCACTTCTCCAACGCTGCTCCCTGTCTGCAACTGACTTAGTAAGTCTGACCCTTCTTCACAGTGCCCTCCTCGCACCCCTCGCTGGCTCCAGGACCCCTCAGCTGTGGAACAGTTCCTTGTGTGACTCTCTTCTCACTGCCCCTGGACATGCTGTCTCTATCTTATACTTAATTGATGTCCACGTGGAGCTGGGGAGAGACTTTGAGTCTGGTCTGAAGTCCAGCTCCTTGGTCGTAGGACCCAGCAGCATTGAGACCTAAAGGCAGCAGGGGTACTGGAAGGGGGGTAGAGCCAGGAGTGAGGAAGTCTGCCATTCCCTTGCTGGCTGTGTCGGCTTGAGCAAGTCACTTATTCTTCTTGGGCCTTCATTCCTTCATCTGTGAAATGAAGCCATTCTAGCTCTAATATGCTGTGATTTTTTTTTTTTTTTTTTTTTTTTGGGATAGAGTCTCGCTTTGTCGCCCAGGCTGGAGTGCAGTGGCGCGATCTCGGCTCACTGCAAGCTCTGCCTCCCGGGTTCAAGCCATTCTCCTGCCTCAGCCTCCCGAGTAGCTGGGACTACAGGTGCCTGCCACCACGGCCGGCTAATTTTTTGTATTTTTAATGGAGACGGGGTTTCACCGTGTCAGCCAGGATGGTCTTGATCTCCTGACCTCATGATCCACCTGCCTCGGCCTCCCAAGGTGCTGGGATTACAGGCGTGAGCCACCATGCCCAGCCTAATATGCTGTGATTCTTTATGGCCCTGTGTGGTGTTAGGCTTAGGGGCTGGGGTTGGAATCCATTTCTTTCCCTGCAGAAGACAAAAAGGAAGCTGGAAGAGGCAGCCCAGCGTCTGGAGTGTCTATATGAGAAGCTCTGTGAGGGCACAGTAAGTACAGCTAGCTGTGCTCCCACTGCCTCCTACACTTCCACCATCACCATGGCCAAAGGAAGCCCAGTGTCTTTTCTTCCCATAAGTCTCACTGACCTGGGTTCCCCACAAAATACGTGCATCTTCCCTGGACTGGGCCCCAGAACTTAAGTCTTCCCTTATTCCTTCCATGCTGCCAGGGTAGGAGCTGGGTTGGGCTCACTAACCTAAGGGTCATTCCCTCCACAGCTCTCACCTCATGTTGTGGCTGGGCTCCATGAGGTTGCCCGATGTGTGGATGCAGGAAGCTTTGAGCAGGGCCTCGCAGTGCATGCCCAGGTGGCGGGCTGTAGCAGCTTCAGCGAGGTATCCAGCTTCATGCCTATCCTGAAGGCTGTCCTCATCATCGCTCATAAGCTGCTGGTCTAAACCAGGCAGCCTCTCTTGCTAGGAGGCCACTTCTGCTGTTACATAACTCCTCCCTGCAGAAGAGGGGACTTTTGCAACAGACTCTGTTTGTTTTTCCCGACTCTTTTCCTTGCTGCCAGGTATGTGATGCTGTAGGCTTGGCTCCAAACCAGCTGAGTGCCTGCTTTTTACTCCTTTATGCCTGGCCTTCTAGGATTTGTCCAAGACACTCTCAGGCCTGGAGGCAGGGCATAGAGTCAGTTCTTCACTCTCCCTAATACTACACTCTGTAAGGACCTGGGGCAGGATATCTTCTCCCCCAGGGAGCTTCTATTTAAGTGGCTTCTGAGAGGTTGAACAGGATTGTTACTTTTAAGCCTACCTCTGCTGTGACCCATCATGTGGGTCTTTTGTTTCTCCCTTCTGTGGTTTATGAGCCTGCCCTTACCTTTTCCCTGCCTCTGACTTCGTATTTCCAGGTCCATATTTCTCTGTAGCCCAGGGTCTGGGGTAGAGCTGACTGCTGTTCACCCTTTGAACAAGTCATGGACGTGAGGGATGGGTGCTGAGCAGAACCAAGAGAGGAAACTTTGGTGCTGTTAAAATGGAATTTCTCATCTGCTGGCATTATTAAGGGTGGGCTAGGTTGGATGGAAGGTAAAAGGGATGAACTGCCTTTTGCTGGAAGCTGTCTTAGGCTGTGAGATAGGAGCAGGGGAACCACAGCCTATGGGGAACTGCCCTTGACTCCACCTATGTTGGAGCCTTAGCCCAGGGCCATTCCTTCTGTGATGATAAAGCCCAGTTCTGGAATTGGAGCCATATTAAGGAACGATTCTCTTCCAGCGCTGCTCCTCAAGGGTTGGGGGTCCTTCTCCCTCACAGCCACATGTCTCAGGGCTACCTTCTCCGATTGGATTTGCATTTGTGGCACTGTATTTGATGCAGTGATGTACTTAATGGTGCAATAAAGCTGCTTTGATTTGGTTTCCTCTGTCATCTCCCAGTCATTGCCTCCTCTGGGTTCTGTTTTGCCATTACCTTTCTAGTCCTCTTTGTTCTTGCTTCCTGCACCCTAGTAAGGCAGGGGAGAGGCTTAGGGAGAGATAAATCAAGAAAGTTAAAGGAAGGTGTCCAGTCCCACTGAATTAGGTTCTCTCCTTGCAGCATTTGTGGTCACTGTGCTGGGTGTGTTGGGGGTGGGGGGATTGTCTCCCTTCATCCGTGCCTGGTGTTCAGTTCCAGGGTTTTCCCCACCCCACTTCAGGGCTGAGCTCAGCTATACAAAGGGACTGGGTGTGAAGCCAGGGGATACTAGCCCTAATCCTGTTGTAGATCCCATCATGTCTGCGGGCTAGATGTGTGTGTGTTTGGGAGGGAGGGATTGTTAGGCAGTATTTGTTTGTAAAGCCACTTGCTCTTCAGATAATACTTGCACTAACTTCTATTGATGAAGCAGTGTGAGCCCTAGCAAAGTCCTTTCCCAAAGTGTCTTTGAAGCCAAGAGCCCATTGAAGGGAAGAAAGGCCGGGAGAGGGGATTAGTTTGTTCAGCAGCTGTGAATTTCAGTGGGAGGTTGATGAACTCTGAAGTCTTTGTTTAAATTAAAGTGAGGGAGAAAAAAGCCGCTGCTGGAGCGAGAGCCCCACTTGGGGCCCTGAACTAACACAAGGAGAAGTCTGAGCTGCAGGGAGCTGTGTACTGACTGCGAAGACTTTTCCCAAACACTTTCGGAAAAGGTGTTGTGAGAAGACAAGGGGGCGGAGTGGCGGATTAGCATGTGAAATGAAGTTTTCATTGACTCCGGTGGGGGTAGAAGGCTATTTTAATGGCATTTTGTTCTCCTATTTTCTCTTCTTGAGCTCTTTAGAGATATTGTTTTGCTAAGACAGGCTTTCTTCCCCCTTCTTTCCAGTCTGAGGATTGCCTCTATGGGAGCCAACATAAATATTTCTCCTCCAGGAATGCAGGTTAATTAAAAGGAAATGAATGAGTGGAAGCATCCAATCCAGACCTACAATAGGCGAGTGCCCTGGCCTGCCCTCCCCTCCCACCACTGCCAGCACCACCAGCGCGGAAGACGACCCCATCTCTGTCTTTGCCCTAACCTGCTGCTAAGGCCAGTTGAGGCTGCGATTCTTTTCAAAAAGAAAAAGCTCTGCCTGTGTGTAGGCTCACAGGCCAGGGACAGGAAGGAGACAGTGTTTTGCCCACCCCAACCAATGTCCTTCTCAATTCTCAGGACCTCCCTCTGTTTCTGTCTTCTGGCTGAGACAGATGGGCTCCTGAAGAGCACACAAGGGGTGGGAAGGGGCCTGTGCTCTGCACTCACCCCACAGTAACTTACTAGTTGGGGGAAGAAGCCAGTCATCTTTCTCAGCATCAGTTTAAATCTGTAAAACAAAATGTTTGACTAGCTGACCTCAAAGATGTCTTCCCAAGCACCAGTTCTGGAGTTGTCTACTTTGTAAAGGGACCACGGCCCTGGCAATTGAGTGTAAGATGATAACTTAAAATCCATGATGCAGCAATGGTGGTGGTTGTTCACCACTATCTCTACTCTGGTGTTTGTTGAATGAACAAATGAACAAGTGGATATTGCAAAAGGAAGGGAAAAGCAATACAGATCCAAGGCATCTCAGTGATGTTTTCTTGGTAGAACTGGAATGAATCTGGTATCCATTTGGGGATATAAAACAATAACCTGTGAAATAATGTTCTGGCAGCATGACGTATTTAGAGTGCTGACCTGGAGTTACCAAATATGAAGCACAATAGTTCTGCTTTTATGCTAAGAGACCTGGAGAATGTAGCTTTACTTTACAACATTGTACTTTAAAATTTTCTAGCTGCCTTGCCAAACTTTCTTCGTGTACATTATCAAGTAATTCTGCAAAGTGGGACAGGTAGGTTAGTAATATGCTGCTTCTTGATTAAAGAGAAAAGGTGAGTTGGGAGATTCAGGAGGCTCAGATAAAAGCAGAGGGAAGGCGTGAAGGACCTTTTGCTGAGAGAGCTGGAAATGAAGCACTAGGAACACCTGAAAGGAAGTGTATCCTCGGTCAAGAACGGGAAACTCTCTCCTCAGTAAGTGTTGGTAAGACCAGAAGGTGTGTGGTTGAGGCCAGGGGTTTGGGATCTGACCTGGCCATTGCCTTAGTTTGGAATATGGGAACCCTTGACTCTTACAGGTGAGCCCCTAGAGTCTTGGCTTTTGTTACCTGGAGCCAGCCACACTGCTTTCTCCTACTCTGGGAGAGGATAGGTTGAGGTCATCTAGCATCTGACCAGTTCTGCTCTAGAAGAGCTGCCCAGCCCCAGACCTGGGACTGTCCTAGGGCAAGGAAGCTGGCTGGGAAGCTCCTTGGGCTACAGAGGGTCTGTCAGGGATTGGTTCTTCCCTCCTCAAGGTCTTGCTCTGTTTCATAAAGAAGTCCCTGCTGTACTCCTCTCTGAGAATAAAACCAGAAGACTCAAGTACCACAAGCAGCAAGCTCATGGCTATTGAGTGAATGTATTAGAAGATTTATATAGATGATTTACTAAACCTTGGCAGCTTAGCCTCAATCCAGGTAACTGCTTGGGCCACCAGGGAAGTGAGGCTCTAGGGAGGATGCTATCCTGCCAAGATGGGAGGGAGGAGAGAGCCTACAGGTTGTATCTGTTACCACACCCCACCCCAATATCCTCAAGAATAAGTGCAGTACCTAGAAAAATAGCACATATCACAATGACTGCAATAAATTAAGGTTCAAGGTGCTGAACTTCCTATTAAGTAACAGTTTCATTGCAGGAGGTTTACTCATCGAAGGAAGATATCCAGTGCTCTGAATCCTGCCTGTTTGAGAACCAGGTTAGTGAGAAGGAAGGGTCTCAGTTTCTCCTTATGACCTGCCTCTAGAGGTGCAGACCAGGATCTGAACAGGAAAGTGGCTTTATTTACCTCAGTCTTGGCTCAGAGGAACAAAGATCCTTTGGAGAAGAAGAAGAGGTAAAGTTGGTTGCTAGGAGGAAGTAGGTTGGGAGAAGGTACCTTTAAAGGGTAGGAAATGACTGTAATCTGCCCTTAACGTATTTCCTAGACCTTTGGGGTATGTATCTGGAGTCCCTTGGGTGATTGTCTAGTAAGGTCATTGCCCCACTAGTAAAGTCCATTCATGACATGATACCACAGGGATGAGTAGCACCCTTGGTGTTGAAGTTAGCACTCCAGAGCTCCCTCTTCCATCTTCAACCTCTGCCTCTAGGAACCAACCCCAAAGACATGCTTTTCCGGGGCCGGTTTCCTCAGTTTTTCTGGGAAAGAAAGGAAAGGGAGAAGACGAGAGAAAGCATTCAAGATTCCTGGGGAGTCTGGGTCAGCAGGTAGCAGGGGAGGAGCTGTGCAGAAGAGAGGTTCAGCAGTGCGTGAGCCCTGGTAGCAGACGGTGGGCAAAAGGGCAAAGCTTTAACTTTACCTGGGCCCTGCGTGTCTGAAAAGGGTTCTTCCAGCGCCTAAGGCTTGATAGGCTAGGTCAGACATTAGGGCTGCTAGGAGAGGGGAGGAGGAACACCTGTTCTCATCCTAATCCAAGGAAGATCAGTAGCTCAAAGCCTGAGTTCTCAGACCTAGGTGTGGCTGCGAGGATTCAGACAGAGCTCTAGGAGAGCACAGAGGAATTGGGGAAACAGGGTGGAAAGTGGCAAGCTTCGGAGAAATTGCAGTCTCTCCCTCTCAGGATCCCTAGGTCTGAGAAAGCGGGTTCCCCATTCCCTAGGTTCCACAATTACTGGGGTCTCTAAAGGAAGCCAAGAACCAGTGGGAAAAGGAGGGGGCAGAGGAAACGCTTAGGGTTTTCTCCCGGGTTTGTGCGCAGCGCCCCCCCGCGGCCGCTCTGCGCGGCTACAGAAGTACTTGGTGACCCTCCGGCGGCACTGCTCGCAGCGGACTGCGCAGCACCAGTGGAACTTGCAGTTGCAGCTGGACACGGTCTCGGCCCGGCGCTCCTCCACCGCCAGCCCGCAGTCCCCGCAGAGCCGGCGGCAGCTGCGGCGTTCCCAGCGACCCAGGGCCCGCCCGCGCCTCAGGCACTCTCGGCCTTCGGTGCCCAGCAGCCCTAGCGTTTTGTTCTCCAGGCAGTAGTCTGGGGAGTCCTCCAGGTGCACCAGCTCCCGGGTAGAGATGGAGCGAAAGGTGTCGGCGATGGCGCCGCGGCCGGCCGCGCTGTTGCCGGCACCCTGCAGCAGGTCCACCTTGAGTGCTGCGTGGTACTTCTCCTTCAGGTGCGCGCCCACCTCGCGGAACTCGGGCAGCTGCAGCCAACAGGTCTGCGTGGTGCAGCTGCCAGACACGCCGTGGCACTTGCACGTGCGTTTCATGGTGCCCTTCACCGCCTGGGGAGAGAGCTCGGAGTGAGAGGCCCGGGATTAAGCGCGTGGCGAGTTTAACTGCCCCTGCGGGAGTTGCGAGAAATCTAGTTAGTCTACTGGGCCAGCCCACTTGGTACCTCATTTTGCCAATCTTTTAAATGAACTGAAGAGTTGTCCGCACCTGGAGCTGTTAGTGGATGTAGCCAGCAGCTGCCTATTTCCAAGGGCTGCGGGACTCACCTTGCGGCCAGCCTCGTTGTTGTGCAGGTTCATGGCTGCCCGTGCATCCTGTCCTGTTTCCAGGGCATCGACAAACTGCTTGGAAATCGCCTCTCCGAAGCCCACATTGTCACTGCAGCCTCCCCACAGCCAGCCTTGGCCCCCTGGGAAAGTGCAGAGGGAGGACAGGTCATTGAGCAAGCGGGCGCAGAGCCTCCTGGGCTGCTGTTTCTAATTGAGTTGGGGGTGGGGAGGTCCAGGATAGGAGAGGATTAAGGTTGGGCGAGTGCCCTGTATCCAGATCAGTTGCCGTCTAGATTTGGTTTTGCCACTTTTACACGCCCACTTCCAGGTTCAGCCAATCCCCTGCTCAGAGCTCAATGACGTAAGTAGTTGCCGGGTGGATTCTTTGCAAGGTGCCAGTACACTCCTCTGCCAACAGTGCCTCTTCGCATGGGCAGAGGGTGCACGTGCCCTGCTGGTGATTGAGGTCCAGAAGGGACAAAATAGTGCCAAAAAGATGTGGAAAGAAGGAAGCATTGAGGGGGAAAGGGGTACAATTGAAATATGGAACAACGGTGTTGGAAATTGGTCAGCAGGGCACAGGAGATGGGAGACGGCACTGGAGGTAAGGAGTGGAAAGTAGACGGGGATAGGCAACACGGAAGGAAGTTCCCCTTGTGTTTGAGAGAAGCAACAGAGGAATCCCCAGAGTGTTGTTTCTTTATTATTATGTTTAAATTAAGGAAACTACTCAATGGGAAAAGAAGGTTCTAAGCTACATTTAGCCTGGCTTGTCATTGTAGGGCTTGGGATCAAACTCGTTCACCCATCTTCCGCATGATTTTCTTCATATTTAGAAGAATACAGCTCTTCTTCACCCCCACCAGGCTTTTCATTCTTTATGTGCGTTGAGCTGGCCTATGTACCCATCCCTACATTACTACTCACCCAGTTGCCCATTGCGGGAGTCATCACAGCCACAGTTATCAAAATCTCCAAGGCTGCAGTTTCTAGTCAGGGTGTACATGACTCCAGCAGAACTGATGGCATGCACAAATGCTGTCTCCCGATTGGCTAGCAGGAACCAAAAATCCAGAGTTAGAGGGAGGGGTTTCAGCTTAAAGAAATACCAGACATGCTACCTTTCTTTAATAACCATCATTATATCCTCTTTCCCTGGCTCCATCCTATTTCCCCATCTTTATTATTATTTTTTAACTTTTATTTTTTTTTGCAGAGAGAGGGTCTCACTATGTTGCCCAGGCTTGTCTCAAACTCTGGACTCAGTCTTCCTACCTTGTCTTCCCGAAGAGCTTGGGATTACAGGCTTAAGCCACTGTGCCTGGCCTTCCCATCTTTATAATGTATCTTACCCTCTTCCATGGTCTGCCCCATCCCTGACCTTAGCCCTGCTCTTCTCACCTCCTGTCTTTTCAGGTCACACATTTTATGACCAGGTGGCTAGGGTACTGTTGACACACATGATTGTAAATGATTTAGATTGGAAAGAGCCTAAGGAAGAAATGAGGAGGGAGATGAATCTGAAGGCAAGGTTGTAAAGAACCCATCCCCACTTCCTCCTGGAACACTAGGGTCTAAGAGTCATGTGCAGTTAGTCTTGAAAAGAGCCTCTGATTGGCAGCTCTTTCATTTACTGGCATGGCCACTCTTTATCTTCTCCATGGGAATCTGGTCTCCAAGTCACTCTCCACTTGCCCAGTACCTCTCTGCTAAGGAAGGGGCTAAGAGGTCTGAGGAATTACGACCCCTGCCTACCTCCTGATGTTACCTACATTGTGAGGAGACCTTTAGCCAACTGGGAGGCCAAGGATGGTATGGGATTGGGAGTAAGGCGAGATCCATTTGTTGAACAATGAGAGTGTTGAGAAAGAAAGAAAAAACTATAGGTGGGAAAAAGGAAGTAGAAAAGGAAAAGAGAAGATCCTGGAGAGGGAGATGATCTAAGAGAAGAGGGCAGGTGAGGAATAAGGGTGTCGAAGAGGCAAGGGACTGTCCCTGGAGCTCTAACCTGTGACTAGAGGGTCCAGGGAGCTGTGGCTGAGGCTTTTCTTACCACTGCGAAGCCCACCATGGCTGGACAGCTGCAGGGCTCTCTCAGGGCAGTTCCAGCGGTCCCAGGCAAACTGATACTTGCATTCTTCAATACCACTCTGGGCACCAGCTGCCACACTGCTGGAGTAAATCAGGTAAGCCTGTAGGGACATAGGAGTAAAAATTCAGACTGAACTTAGGAGGCATTTACCCTAAACTGACCAAACACCCCTCTTCCTGCTTACTCTCCCATCCCTCCAAAATAATGATGGAGTAAGCCTTTAAATATGCTGTCTCATTTGACATCACAAATAACCTGTGAAATAGGCACTATATTATAGATTAGGAAACCGAGGCTCAGTGAGTGAGCTACAGTAATTTCCCCAAAGTCTCCCAGAGCTAGAAAATGGCAGAACTAGAAATGACACTCAGTTTTATCAGACTCTAGTCCCTATTATCCTTTATTCACCTTTCTTCACTATACTATCCTGCCTCTCCAAAATGAGCCCAAATCACTTAATTCATGAAATTTAAGGAGTTTTCATCACATGACCATCTTAGAAAATAACATTTTGGAACTGAAAATGCCCATGAATGTAAAGATCATGTACTACAATTCCAGCATTTTAAACATGGGAAACTGCATCCCACCACGGGGCACTGAGAAGGATGTGTGACTTTGCAGCCTGACACCTATAAAAGGCTGTTGACTTTTATGGCTCTGGAAATTCTAGCCATGAATTCAGTGCTCCTGAGTTCTTATCTTGGCTCTGACAGTGGTTTGCTATGTGGTTTTAGATGTGTTCCTAACACCCTCTGGGTCTCAGTCTTTCGATCTGTAATATATACAGCATAATAAAAGATGTGGATATAATGAAAAATCTGCATGTATCATCTTTAGTCAGCAGGCTAAGATTAGTGAAATCCATATCAGTTAAAGGAATTTGTTCTTACCTTTGGACCAGTCATCAGGAAATTGTTTACTGACCTATAAGGGAAAAAAAAAAAAAAAAAACAATATAATGCAGAGACACCAACTTGTTTCTGCTTCCAAGAGTGGTAAGAATTACTTCAGCACATGTAATTAATAAGAGAAAGGGAAACTAGTTTTACCCAGGAAACACTGTGCATAACAAACCTACTAAAGATAATTTACAGCCAGGTGGGGTGGCTCATGCCTGTATTCCCAGCATTTTGGGAGGCTGAAGCAGGTGGATCACTTGAGGTCGGGAGTTTGAGACCAGCATGGCCAAACATGGCGAAACCCCGTCTCTGCTAAAAATACGAAAATCAGCGGGACATGGTGGCGGGCGCCTGTAGTCCCAGCTACTCAGGAGGCTGAGGCATGAGAATCACTTGAACCTGGGAGGTGGAGGTTGCAGTGAGCAGAGATCGCGCCACTGCACTCCAGCTTGGGCGACAGAGCAAAATTCCATTTCAAAACAAAAAAAAAAAACACACACACACACAAAACTTAGTAGAAAAAACATGAATAAAAGTAGTATCATTTCCTTGCATTGTTAAAGCCAGGTAAAATTTCCAGTACCATACACTTGATAGTAATGGTTGCTGATTATTCTGCCATGAAGTGGGGAGAGAACTAGCATTAATTCCTGACTATGTTCCTTATGCTCTACTCTCAGTATTTTACATGTTGATCTTGTTAAATCTTTACTGTCTCAGGCATTATTATCTCTATTTTGCAAACAGGAAATCTGAGACTCCAGAAAAGTTAAACATGTGTTCAGGCTCACCCAGCTAATAAGTGAGTGAAGCAGGATTTGAATCCACGTTCATCTGACTCCGTGGGACGTTAGAAGGATACTTCTCTAATTAGGAAGAGGTAAACTAACAGTGGAATATCTCTCTAGGGATTGAGTCATAATAAAATTCTAAAAATAAGTCATCTGATTTGGGAAAATGGTTTGGCTGCCCCTTTTAAAACTAAAAATGGACTGGGCACAGTGGCTTATGCCCGTAATCCCAGCACTTTGGGAGGCTGAGGTGGGTGGATCACCTGAATCCAGGAGTTCAAGACCAGCATAGGCATCATGGCAAAACCCATCTCTATTAAAAAAACCCATCTCTATTAAAAAAAAAAAAATAGCTAGGCATGGTGGTCTGCGCCTGTAATCCCAGCTACTCAGGTGGCTGAGGCACAAGAATCGCTTGAACCCGGGAGGCAGAGGCTGCAATGAGCTGAGATTGCACCACTGCACTCCAGCCTGAGCAAGAGTGAGATTCTGTCTCAAAACAAACAAACAAACAAACAAAAAAATCTAAAAATGAACTTGCCATATGATATGACTTAGCAGTTGCACTCTTGGGCATTTGTCCCAGAGAAATAAAGACTTATTTTCACTCAGAAATTTGTACCTGGATGCTCATAGCCACTTTATTCATAATAGTCAAAAACTATAAACTACCCAATGTCCTTCAAAGGGTAGTTTTAAAAACTGTGGCTCGGTGCGGTGGCTCATGCCTGTAATCCTAGCACTTTGGGAGGCCAAGGCAGGCAGATCACGAGGTCAGGAGATCGAGGCCATCCTGGCTAACACGGTGAAACCCTGTCTCTACTAAAACAAACAAACAAACAAAGAAACAAAAAAAAATTAGCCGGGTGTGGTGGTGGGCACCTGTAGTCCCAGCTACTCAGGAGGCTAAGGCAGGAGAATGGCATGAACCTGGGAAGTGGAGCTTGCAGTGAGCCGAAATCACTCCACTGCACTCCAGCCTGGGTAACAGAGCGAGACTCCGACTCAAAAATAAAATAAAATAAATAATAAATAAATAAATAATAAAAAACTGTGGTACATTCATACCATGGAATATTACTCAGCAATAAAAAGGAATGATCTATTGATACAGGCAACAACTTGGATGAACCTCAAGGAAGTTACAGAGTGATTAAAGTCAATCTCAGAAGGATACATACTGCATGATTCTATTTACATAAACAATAGTGAAATAATAGAAATATATAATTATAGAGCTGGAGGACAGATCAGTGGTTGCCAAGGATTTGGGATGGGGGATGGATATGGCTGTAAAGAGTAACATGAGAAAGTCTTGGGGGGATGGCGAAATGTCTTTACTGTGGTTATACAAGGCTACACGTGCCAAAATTGCATAAAGCCACATACATGAGTACATGTACACACAAGTGCCTGTAAAAATGGTGAAGTCTGAATAAGCTTCATGGATCTTGTACTAACGTTGTAAGATGTTCACACTGGGGGAGGTTGGGGCAAGTGTACATGGGACTTCCCTGTACGTTTCTTCCCTGTACATGTCTTGCAACTCTATAATTATCTAAAAATAAGAAGTTAAATATATATGTACATACACACATGATCTGCAGGGCCAAAGACTTGGAGAATGACTTCAGTATAGGCATTCGAAAATCAGAATCTATTATCTATTATCTTTCTTTTTCCATTATAATGTGAGAAAGTAATACGGGAATCATTATGTATTATTCCATGAAATCTGGTGTACCCCTGCAATTCTGAAGGCCAATAAGATGCTGAACATCACCAGAAAGGGGATTGGAAATGAAATAGACCAAGAAAGTTTCTTGTCAGGCCAAAAGAGCTTGGCTGACTTTCTTCATACAAAACACATACAACACCAAAAATGTGAGTAGTTTTTGAAAACCAGTATTAACAAACTAAGAGGCTGCCATATGAGAAGATGAAAAAGATTCTAAACAAGTTGTAATAGAATTTTAGAAAATCAAAAATACTATGAAGTCTAGCAAAACTAAGGCCAATTTTTTTTTTTTTTTTTTTTACACCCTGCCACCATCCCACTAATTTTTTTTTTTTTTTTTTTTTTTTTGAATGGGGTTTCACCTTACCAGGATGTTTTTACTCCTGACCCACCCAGAGTGCTGGGATTACAGGCGTGAGCCATCGCACCCAGCCACTAAGGCCTACTTTTTAAAGCTTGGTAGGCAACCTTAAGTCAACTGAAAAGAAGCGCTGCTTGATCAGGTGTAGTAGCACCAGCAAAACACAAAAATAAAATTCAGAATGACTTAAATGAATTCACAATTTCCAAAGCCATTGTAGGTTTGGACATGAATTTCTGATCCTTAAAGACACGTCAGAGGAATCAGCCAAGCCCCTTTGCTTTGAGGAAAGGGACCTGAGCTTGTTCCCACTCAGAAAGGCACTTTTTATGTTAGGAATAACATTCAAAGCTTTTGGACATTACCAAGCCTGACAGAGCTAGTTCCCATTTTCCATAAGACAGAAATTATCAGGAAAGAAAACAAAACAACAAAGCAAATTGAGTGACAAAGAAAATGCTTTGCCATAGCCGGGGTGAAGAGTCTTCCTGTGAAAGGAGTCTAAGCCGGAACTACAGGGAGTGATAGAGATTCTAGAGAATTCTTTCCTGGAAGATCCTACAATATGCAAAGATTTGTATGATGTCCTGGTCTAGCCTAACTGATCAGTGAATGAGACTTAATTGAGCACCTGTCATGGAACAACACTATAGGCCTTGTTTGGACAACATTCCTATAAAGTGACTTGTGTTTTTGTTTTTTGTTTTGTTTTGTTTTTGGAGACAGAGTCTTGCTGTGTCTTGCTCAGGCTGGAGTGCAGTGGTGTGGTGTCGGCTCACTGCAGACTCTGCCTCCCAGGACTTGTGTTTTTTTGTTTGTTTGTTTTTTGAGACGGAGTCTTGCTCTGTCTTGCCCAGATTAGAGTGCAGTGGCATGATCTCAGCTCACTGCAGCCTCTGCCTCCCGAGTTCAAGCAATTCTCCTGTCTCAGCCTCCTGAGTAGCTGGGATTACAGGCGTGTGCCACCACACCCGGCTAATTTTGTAATTTTCGTAGAGATGGGGTTTCACCATGTTGGCCAGGCTGGTCTCAAACTCCCGACCTCAGGTGATCCGCCCACTTTGACATCCCAAAGTGCTGGGATTACAGGCGTGAGCCACTGCGCCTGGCCAACTTGTGTTGTTAACCTCCGAGTTATTTGCAGACATATTTGAACCTTATGGCTGGCTTGTTCATATCCAAAATATCCTATATTAAGACTCAGCTGGGCGCAGTGGCTCACGCCTGTAATCCCAGCACTTTGGGAGGGCAAGGCGGGCAGATCTTGAGGTCAGGAGTTTGAGACCAGCCTGACCAACATGGTGAAACTCCGTCTCTACTAAAAATACAAAAATTAGCCGGGCATGGTGATGCATGCCTGTAATCCCAGCTACTCAGGAGGCTGAGGCAGGAGAATCACTTGAACCCCGGAGGTGAAGGTTACAGTGAGCCAAGATCGTGCCACTGCACTCCAGCCTGGGTGACAGAGCGAGACTCTGTCTCAAAAAAAAAAAAAGAAAGAAGACTGTCCTGTAGTGAGTACCAAAGGAGGAGGATCTTGTTCTTGGTCAATGAAACAATGGCATGATTTCCTTTCTGGGGTAAAACATAGATTGCAGAAAACATAGTGTGTATTGTGAGAAGATGCAAAGAGAACCAAAAAGGAAGGAATTTAAGTGTTTGTGTGGGTGCGACCTATATGTGGCAGTTATGTGATTGAAGGAAAGATGCTAACAAACATTGAGGCCGGGCGCGGTGGCTCACGCTTGTAATCCCAGCACTTTGGGAGGCTGAGGCGGGCGGATCACGAGGTCAGGAGATCGAGACCACGGTGAAACCCCGTCTCTACTAAAAATACAAAAAAATTAGCCAGGCGTGGTGGCGGGCGCCCGTAGTCCCAGCTACTCAGAGAGGCTGAGGCAGGAGAATAGCGTGAACCCGGGAGGCGGAGCTTGCAGTGAGCTGAGATTGCGGCACTGCACTCCAGCCTGGGCGACAGAGCGAGACTCTGTCTCAAAAAAAAAAGAAAAAAAAAAAATTTGTTTTAAGATACAAATTTTGTTTAACAAATGGAGGCTGCTATATAGACAGAACGTGGTAAAACCGGTATACTCCCAGATGGAGGTACAAGCTTCCCATTTCCCATGAGGTTGTGCAGTTGCTGACAATATTACCCAGATTCAGGACCATTCAAAGGGTCCATGACTTCCTGAACCCTCCCAACTCTTCTCAGACCTTTGCTTGAACTCTAGACTTGCATATCCAACTGTATTCTTGGCATCTCTCCTTCAGTGTTTAATATGCATCTCAAACTTAACGTGTCCAAAACTGAACTCCTGATCCTCGCTGCCACCACCCAAGCCTACTCCTTCTGTAGTCTTCTCCATCTAAGCAAAGGACTGTTCCTCCTAGTTGCTCAGACAAAAATCATAAAGAGTCACTTTTTTTTTTTTTTTAGACAGAATCTTGCTCTGTTGCACAGGCTAGAGTGCAGTAGTGCCATCTTGGCTCATTACAACCTCCACCTCCTGGGTTCAAGCAATTCTTGTGCCTCAGCCTCCCAAGAAGCTGGGATTAGAGGCATGCGCTACGACGTCCAGCTAATGTTTGTATGTTTAGTAGAGATGGGGTTTGGCCACGTTGGCCAGGCTGGTCTCAAACTCCTGACCTCAAGCAATCCGCCTGCCTCAGCCTCCCAAAGTGCTGGAATTACAGGTATGAGCCAGCATGCCCAGCCAAGAGTCATCTTTGACTCCTTTCTTTCTCTCACATCCTGTTTCAGTCTGTCCTCAAATCCTGCTAACTCCAGCTCAAGATGTATCTAGCATCTAACCAGTTCTCAACACCTTTGCTGTTATCACCCTGGCTCAAGCTGTCATCTCTTGTCTGGATTATGGTAAAAGCCTACTGATTGACCTCCTTGCTTCTGCCTTTATTCTCCCAAATTTTGTTCTCAAAGTGAATGGTCTGTTTAAAGATTAATACCTTTAAAATACAGATCAAATGTTGCCACTTTCTGCTGAAAATCCTCTAATAATTTCCTATCTCACATCAAGCAGAAGTCAAATTCTTGCCCTGGTTTATAAGCCCCTACACAATCTGGCCTCCATTTATGCCTCCGACCTGATCTCCTGCTTTCCCCTCACTACTCTTCGCTAGCTGTGCTGGTCTCCTTGTTGTTTCTCTCACCCACCAGGCACTCTCCAGCCTTGGGGTCATTGCATGTTCTCTGTTCCTGGAATCCTGGAATGCTTTGTACTCAGATATCCACATAGCTTTTTCCTTCACCTACATCAGCCCTTTAACCACATAACCACATGTGTCCTTCTCCCTGAGGCTTTCCTTCATTATCCTGTTTAAAACTGCAACTCCATCTCCCCCATCCCCTTTCTCTGCTTATGAACACTATATGCTTTACATATATATTTATTTACTGTTTGCCTCCTCCCACTAGGCTGTAAGCTTTATTAAGGCAAGTTTTTTTGTTTGTTGGTTGGTCTATTTTGTTCATCAAATATTACCAATGCGTTGAACAGTGTCTGGCAATAATAAGCATTTAATAATGTTTATTAAATGTATTTTAATGTTTGTTGAATGAATGAATGCAGGAACCCACATTTGGGGGTGGTAGTAGGAAGAAATATCATCTGAAGAAACTCTAAAGGAGCTGCTATCTAGAGAGAGAAGGGGATTTCCTCATTCATGTCCATGGTTCTAATGATCATGATTAAGTGATGTCTCCCAAAGCCTTAACTTCAGCCCTGACTTCTTTCTTGAGATCCAGAGCTGCGTTTCCACGTGAAAGTTAGATTTCTCTACTGGGAACGTTTCAAATTGTGAAGATGGTTTATCTAAAAGTTAACTCATCTTTCCTACTAAACTAGCTACTTCTCGTGACTTTTTTATTGTTATTAATGGAACCACCATTTTGCCAAGTCTCTACCAATTTGCTCTCATCATCCAACTGGTTACTAGGCCTTATGTGTATTGTGCCTCTCATACTTTTTGCTTATCAGCTCCCTCTTTTCTACTCTCACTGTCACAGTCTTAGCTGTGATCTCCCACCTAGACCACCATAGGAGTTCTGACTTCTCTGCTTATGTTGTTTACCCCATTCCAATCTAGTGTATAGTCTTCAACTAGACCACTCTTCTGAAAGACTGATTCTAACGTCATTCTTCTGCTCAAGAATCTTCCACAGTTCTCCAACTTTTGGTACTCAAGACCCTCCATAATCTGACTACATAACCTTTCCAGTCTCATTTCCCATTAAATATCCCTACTTGTCCAATCCTCTATTCAGGCTGAACCAGTGGCTATTCCTGCGCATCCATGCATTCATGCCGCCATGCCTTTGTTTGGCTGTTCTGTTAAATCTCACCTATTCTTAGTAGTTGCAGCCAGTGACTCTGGGACACCTGGATATACACATATAAAACGATTAAGTTATTAAGTTGGATTGTTATTACACAACATATATTTATTTAACATTGCAACTCTCCATCCCCTTTAATTAACTCAAAATGTATCATAGACCTAAATGTAACTGCAAAAACTATAAAACTCTTAGAACAAAGGATGCGTGTAAATTTTTGTGACGTGGGGTTCGGCAGTGGTTTTATAGCTATGATACCAAAAGCATAAGTGACAAAATAAAGCACAGATAAGTTGAACTTCTTCAAAATTAAAAACATTTGCACTTCTAAAAACACCATCAAGAAAGCAAAAAGAAAACTCACAGAATGGGAGAAAATATTTGCGATGCACATATTTGATGAGGGGTTAATGTACAAAATATATAGAGAACTCCTGAAACTCAACAACAACAAAACTTGATTAAAACATCAGCAAGGGGCCGGTTGCAGTGGCTAATGCCTGTAATACCAGCACTCTGGGAGGCTGAGGCAGGCAGATCACTTAAGGTCAGGAGTTTGAGACCAGCCTGGGTAACATGGTGAAACCCTCTCTCCACCAAAAAATACAAAAATTAGCCAGGTGTGGTGGTGCATGCCTGTACTCCCCAGCTACTCGGGAGGGTGGCAGGAGAATCACTTGAACCAGAGAGGTGGAGGTTGCAATGAGCCAAGAGTGCACCACTGCACTCCAGCCCGGGCAACAGAGCAAGTCTCTGTCCCAAAAATAAATGAATAAATAATATTTTTTTAAAAATCAGCAAGGGACTTGAATAGACATTTCTCCAGAGAAAATATACAAATAGCCAATATGCACATGAAAAGATGCACAATATCACTAGCCATCAAGGAAATACGAATTAAAAAGATGACAAGGATTTGTACCCACAAATATAGCTAAAATAAAAAAGACAACTGTTGGTGAGGATGTGGAGAAATCATACATTGCTGGTGGTATTGTAAAATGGTGCAGACACTTTGGAAAATAGTCTGCCAATTCTTCAAAAGGTTAAATATGGAGTTATCATATAAGCCAGCAATTCCACTCCTAGGTATATACTCATGAGAATTGAAAACATATGTCCAACAAAAACTTGTACATTTATTTTCATAGCAGCGTTATTCATAATAGCCAAAAAGAAAAAAAAATATCTATCAACTGAGGGGTGGATAAATAGAATATTTTTGTTTTCTTTTCTTTTTCTTTTTTCTTTTTTTTTTTTGGAGACAGAGTCTCACTCTGTTGCCAAGGCTAGAGTGCAGTGGCATGATCTTGGCTCACTGCAACCTCCGCCTCCCAGGTTCAAGCAATTCTCCTGCTTCAGCCTCCCAAGTAGCTGGGATTACAGGCGTCTACCACCATGCCTGGCTAATTTTTGTATTTTTAGTAGAGATGGGGTTTCACCATGTTGTCCAGGCTGGTCTCGAATGTCTGACCTCAAGTGGTCCACCTGCCTCAGCCTCCCAAAGTGCTCAGACTACAGGCCTGAGCCACCACACCTAGCCCTTTATTTTCTTTTGTCTTTTTTTTTTTTTTTTTTTAAGTATAAACAGGGTCTTTCTCTGTCACCCAGGCTGAAGTGCAGTGGTGCCATCATAGCTCACTGCAGCCTTGAACTCCTAGGCTCAAGTGATTCTCCTGCCTCAGCCTCCTGAGTAACTGGGACTACAGCTACACATCACTATGCCAGGCTAATTTTTTAATTTTTTGTAGAGACAGGATCTCACTTTATTGTCCAGGCTGGTCTCAAACCCCTGGCTTCAAGCACTTGTCCTGCCTCAGCCTCCCAAAGTGCAAGATTACAGGCATGAGCCACCATGCCCAACCCATAATAGAATATTTTTTGACCATAGAAAGGAATGAAGTACTAAATACAAGCTACAACATGGATGACCCTTGAAAATATCATTCTGAGTGAAAGAAGCCAGACACAAAAGGCCATAAATGATGTGATTCTATCTATATCAAATGTCCAGCATAGGCAATCTCATGGAAACTGACTAGATTCACAGTTTCCAGGGACTGAGGGGAGGAGGAACGGGGACTGAATGCTAATGAATAAAGGGTTTCTTTTTGGAGTGATTAAAATGTTCTAAAATGGATTGTGGTGAAGGTTGCACAAATCCATGAAATGGCTAAAAAAATCATTGATTTGTTAAAGGGTGCCTTTTATAGTATGTAGATTACATCTCAATAAAGCTATTATTTAAAAATCTCACTTATTCTTGAATAAGTACCAGTGCAGAAGCCACAACCAGCACACCTTGAAGCCTCACAGCAACTTTTCTCTGTTTCATATGAAGGTTTCCCTTTCCTCTTTTATACTTGACTATAAGTATGGGCTGCCTTAATTATCTCTGTATACCCTCCAGTTCCTAATCTAGTACTTTCAACATAGTAAGTGCCTACAGAAGTGAATTGAATATAAGGATTTTGAAATAAAAAAGATAGATCATCAGATGCAGCAGAAAATGTAAGGAGAAAAAGAACTGCAAAAAGATTTTGAGAAACATAAGAAGTCTGTGGCAAGCCAGTGCTCCCACTAATTTTTTTAATGTAGTGAGCCGATGACTATGCTACATTAGCAGATGATCATACTACAAGAGTAACAGAGAGTGAACACTGAGCATATGTACACAGAGGTTAGTGCTGTAATCAAACCTTTAGCAAAGTTAATCTGACACACTTAGTGCTGTGTGTAATTGTTATTGTGCTTCATAGTAATTAGGCATAAGTGGTAAGTGATTTACATAAATAACGTGGCTAGTTGTGCTTTTACACTGCCAAGTCAAAATTTTACAATTGTTTCTTCTCCTTGTGTTAGCTGTCCAGTATACATGTGTGTGTGTGTGTGTGTATACACTGATATAATATAAAGTTTAATCATATCATGTAACAATAACTAGCATTTATCAAGTATGTAAGGAACTCTTCTAAGTACTTTACCTGTATCATCTTTTTAAATTTCCGTAGCAACTCCATGGGGTGGGTACTATACTTTTCACTGAGTGTTTATTCTGTGCACACCAAGTACTTTTATTTATTTATTTAGAGAGAGGGTCTTTCTCTGTTGTCCAGACTCAAGAAATCTTCCGGCCAGGTGTGGTGGCGCACGCCTGTAATCCCAGCACTTTGGGAGGCCGAGGTGGGTGAATCATGAGGTCAGGAGATCGAGACCACGGTGATACCCCATCTCTACTAAAAATACAAAAAATTAGCCGGGCGTTGTGGTGGGTGCCTGTAGTCCCAGCTACTTGGGAGGCTAATGCAGGAGAATGCCGTGAACCTGGGCGGCGGAGCTTGCAGTGAACCGAGATTGTGCCACTGCACTTCAGCCTGGGCGACAGAGTGAGACTTCATCTCAAAAAAAAAAAAGAAAAAAGAAATTTTTCCACCTCAGCCTCCTGAGTAGCTGGGGCTACAGGCACATGCCACCATGCTGGCTAATTTTTGTATTTTTAGTAGTGATGGGGTTTCATCATGTTGGCCAGGCTGGTCTTGAACTCCTGACCTCAAGTGATTCGCCCATGTCGGCCTTCCAAAGTGCTGGGACCACAGGGGTTAGCCACCGTGCCCAGCATATTTTTATTTTGTATTTTTTGTAGAGACAGGGTCTCGTTGTGTTGCCAGGACTGACCATGTACTTTGAAGTGTTTTACATATTTTAAGTTCATATAATGATCACAATTATATGAGGTAGAAACTATTATATCTTTCATTTTACAGAAACAGAGACTGAAACACAGAGTGGCCACCCAGCTTCACGCAGCTAGGTAAGTGGTGAAGCCAGGACTGGAGCCTAGGCAGTCCTACCCTAGAGCATGCACTCTACCTGCTGTGCTTTTCTGCAGCCCGTATTTCCCTTGCTCTTATTCCCACTGGCTAATCCAGGACTCCTAATTCCTGAAAAATTCTTGGTAAATATTTCTGAGAGGCCTAAGCGATGTTTTGCACACACTCATGAATACACTCAGTTAACTATCACATTGTCTCTGCTACTTTTTTATCCTTTCATTGCACCAGCCTACTGCTTCTATGTCCACAAAACAACCACATCTGCCAGGGCACAGGCCCTGCTTTATCTGGGTGGCACGACATCCCCTGGGCACATTTTCTAGGCACCGTTGCTGCTCACACTGGGTTCTATGTATGAAAGAGTAGGGAGAAACAAATACTAAAGGACGCTGTAGGCAGAGGTGGGGAGGGGATACAGTGTGTGGCTTCATGACAGGGATATGTTTTGAGAAATGTGTTGTTAGGTGATTTTGTCACTGTGCAAACATCATAGAATGTACTTATACAAACCTAGATGGATAGCCTACTACACACCCATGCTATATGGTAGAGCCTATTGCTCCTAGGCTACAAACCTATACAGCATGTTATTGTACTGACTACTGTGGGCAATTATAACATGATGGTAAGCATTTGTGTATCTAAACAAAACATAGGCCTGGCACGGTGGCTCATGCCTGTAATCCCAGCACTTTGGAAGGCTGAGGCAGGCAGATCACCTGAGGTTGGGAGTTCGAGACCATCCTGGCTAACACGGTGAAACCTCATCTCTACTAAAAATACAAAAATTAGCTGGGCGTGGTGGTGTGGACTTGTAGTCCCAGCTACTTGGGAGGCTGAAGCAGGAGAATCCGCTTGAACCTGGGAGGTGGAGGTTGCAGTCAGCTGAGATTGCGCCACTGCACTCCAGCCTAGGCGACAGAGTGAGACTCTGTCTCAAAAAATAAAATAAAACAAAATAAAATGGAAAATAAGAAACAAACATTCTGAATATGAATCTGCAGAATTTGATATTTTCCTCTTACCACCCAGGACTTTCATCTTAGTGCCCTGTGATTTTGTTTTGTTCTGCTTCTCATCACTTTCCCCACAAATCTTTACGTAATATTTCTGGCTTCTCCCCAACCTTTAATCCCATCTCTTAATGTCCATAAAATGTCTCTGAGTCATCAGCTGGGCATGGTGGCTCACGCCTGTTATCTCAGCATTTTAGGAGGCCAAAGTGGGTCGATTGCTTGAGCCCAGGAGTTTGAAACCAGACTGGGCAACAGAGTGAGACTCTGTCTCTGCAAAAAATAAAAATAAAAATCATAATAAAGATGGAGAAATGGGATGGAGCTCAGAAAAGAGGATATAATGATGATATTTAAAAAGGCAATGAGACCCTGTCTCTACAAAAAATACAAAACTTAGCCAGGTATGGTGGCATACACTATAGTCCCAGCTACTCGGGAGGCTGAAGTGGGAAGATCACTTGAGCTAGGGAGGTCAAGGCTGCAGTGAGCCAGGATTGTACACTCCAGCCTGGCTGACAGAGTGAGATCCTGCCTTAAAAAAATTGTCTGTGAGTCATGAGGCTCAGTTTGGTCTACTTTAGGAGAGAGATGTCTGATTACCGAAATTGGAGTGCTGGCCCGGGGGAAAGGAGAAATGGTAGTGAATGAATGTGAACTGTAGATCTCCATCTGAAGATTTAGCACAGAAGGCATATAGGGCAAAGGGCTAAAGGCTAAGGGGAGGGTATGGAGTAGGGAAACTGCCAGGGGCTATAGCTGGAAGGTGCTCCAGTGATGCAGCTTTCTCTTAGAATGAGTTCTGACAGCAGCTTTTCACTCCATAGAACTCCCAAGATGCCTTGGGCTGGGGAGAGCCCAAAGATAGCTCTTCTGAGTGAGTTTCCTTGTGATTGTCTCTGTTCCACAGCATCCACACATCTGACCTGTAGAACACACGTGAACGAGCAGACACAAAGGTATGTTCACACATGTGCCCACACACACAGTTACACAGAAAGTAGGTCTTACTAATAACTGTGAAATAATATCCCATTGGTCCCCAAATTTTCTTCACTACCCTTATCTGATAATACCTGAGGGTATTGAACTTGGAACTATTCACTGTACAATTTGAGAGAGTTAAGTTTAAAATGCAAATATTTTTAAAGGGTGAAAAGCATGACTAATTCTTACCTATTCCAACATATTGAAATCAGGCTTTCTTATTTAACTAGGGGAAGGGATTAGGAGGTAGAAGTTACAAGGTATCTAAAGTCTTAAAGGGAAGAGAAGTATTCAGACTTTCAAAATCAGATTTCCTCCTACTTAAAAATATGTCAAGAGGGAACAAAGCTGGTATCAGTGGAGGGATCTATTTAAGTATGGCAATAGAACACAAGCCAGATTGCAGAGAGGGAAGAGTTATGACACAAAAGTAGCTAGTGCTGACTCGTTTTGAGGAGGACGGCATTGAAAGAAAAAAGAGAAAGGAGAAATGATTGCAGTGGAGAGTGGGGCCAAAGGAAGGTATTTTTCAAGATGAGTATAGAAAGAAAAATTCAGGAATGTGTAGCTTTTGGTCATATTCCCATAACTATTTCACCAAATTAAAGTCCATTTCTTTCTTCAAAGGGAGTTCAGCCCTGTAAATCATTCTAAAAATGTTTTTTATAAGTGTGAATTTTTTATATAATAATGCAGTGCCCTAAAATATGAAAAGAGAAAACAAGTCTTGTAAGCCAGTTGACAAAAAAAAATTTTTTTAAAGTTAAACAGATGTGACAGTCTTAGCAGTAGTCCTTATATTAAAATGTATATTAAAATCCCACATTATCGCAAATCCAGCCCTTGCCAAATGATTGTTGGCAAAGGCCATGTAATAGCCCACAAGACAACTCTGTACCATGGATCTTTGCAAAAGAAGCTCAGGCAGATTCCTTCACAAGCGAAGCACAAATGTTCAGGGGATCATCTTTTTCCCTGCAACTGAGATGTCATTTGTATTCCAGGATATTTTATAGAGTGATAGGCTATCTTCCCTGTCCTCATTTCCTTCCTTCTTTATGTATTGTAGCAAGCGCTGCTGAGAAACGCTAAGCTACAGAAAAGCACTTCAGCACTTAGCATCTAAATGAGGACTGTGGCAGGGATAAGCTATACTCACGCTCCTTTCCTTGGTCTCTAAGTGAGAGCTGCTAAAGAACAGCTCAAGCCACCATTCCCAGAAAGCCTGGGATCATGGGAACTTTTTCCACAGTCGTTATGGAGGCAGATAATTCCATTTTGTTTTCTGATCTTGTTGCCTTGGTCCCTGCAGTATAGACTTTAGAAAACATTTATGTTCTCAGTTGCATCGATGGAAACAATACCAGTTTATATCAGTATCAAGAAGGTAGGTGTACATGGTAACTCCAAGAATTATCCTGTAAAACAACTAGATGAACAGTTTAAGGTTGGAAAATTGACAGGCTTTGGCACTTTAGTGCCATTTTTACTGCTTAATGGAATTAAATCCAAATAGATGGTAAAATGTTCTCTCCTCAATCTGATCCAACCATCAATTTCTACTGCCTTTGCTAATCAACCACAGCTCCAATAGAAATAAACACAAATATGTATTTGAATGACTTATTCCCTTTTGCTAATTTGTATTCTTGATCTTCTCCCAAGGGCAATGGGAGAAATGTACAATGTTCCCCAAACTTCATTCTAATTAGTGGCCTGGATCTCTCAGACACAGGACAGATAATCCTTTTGCTATCCCTCTTCTTCCTATTTTGAACCATGGTAGTACTTGGAAGATTTAGACTAAGAGAATATGCAGTTAAAAATGCTACAGAAAGTATAGGTGAAACATGATGGTCAGAGATTGATAACGGTTGAAGCTGAGTTATTGGGGTGTGTTATATATGCTGTTCTCAACCTTTGTAAAAACATGTTTTTCCCATAATATGAAAATTTTAAAACAAAACCAATTATTCTGAAAAGCAATAATCTCTGGAATCTGGGCTCTACCAGGTGCCTTGGATTAAGGTGAGGAAATACCAGACAGGATAATGTGGACAATCTATTGGTTCACTACTTAGTGTCCTGGATAATGGAACCTTCAAAGTGTGATACGATAAACCTAAAGAACCTGACTACAGAAAAAGGACTGAGATTTAGAGCAGCAAAAGGTAATGGCAGTTTTGAATGAGGGGGAAATTCCTCCTAATGTAGGGTGGTGTAGATTTGGCCTGGAGAGTATAAGAATTTCATCTATGGAGCTGCATAGAAAGACTGACCTATTAGCCCTCTTATAGGGTCTTATTGGGACTACTGGAATATAGCCCCATAATGTGCTGGTACCATAGGATGCTGAAGTTGCGAAAACAACCTGTTTTTAAAAAGCGAGTTTGGACTGGTCAAATGATGGTGAATTTAAATGATCCCCTTAAGATCTGATTTTCTCTTGGCTTGGAGAAAACTCTAACCTAAGAAGCATACAGAGAAATGAAATGATCAATAACAGGGGCTTACAATAAAGATTGAGAAAAACAAACCATAAAAGTTTGGCTCATGATGAGACTGAAGCATCTGTCCAAAGTGGATGGTAGTTTCTGTTGAGAGGTCCTGGGAGTGCAGGTATATTTCAAGTGGGAGGCAATGGGGAATGTTATTTATGTGACCCAAGCTCAGTGTTTCCCCCAGCTGTTAACCCAGCCTGATCTTTTACTGAGTAAGAAAAAAATCCACTTTCTGAAAAATAGATTTATCCTAAGAAAAATTATATTGACCTCATTCTCTAAGCCATATGAATTCTCCCCCACTTTTCTGATGGAAATAGACAAGCATCATCAGAGCCCAGAAAAAAAGGAATTTTATTAATAGTCCCAAGAGATAATAGTATCACCCAATGTAGAGCAGCATTAAACCAATTTTCTCAGCTGGAAAAAAGGAAAAAAAAAAAAGGAGTATCTTTCCATGGAAGGAGAGGGTTTAGATTAAAACTCCTTTTCTTCTGGTCCTTTTTAATGCCTCATTTGTCACTGTGTAATAGCACACAAAGGAGATCCTTCTTTGTGTCATGTTGCCATCCACCAAAAACTAAAACTAAAACAAAGATGCATCTTAGAGCATCCTTCTTGTCACTCACATAAACTGGTTTCATAACAAGAGCTGTAATGAAATGTCTTTTCCCAGCATACTCACAGCCTTTGTTGTTATTAATAATTATACTAATAATAGTTATTGTCTTTCATGACAATAGAAATAGAGATTCTGGAAAGAAACACATAGGGCTCAAGTTGTGGAGGCCTGCAATGATAAAGCTGGGAATTAAACTTCTCTGGTTATGTCTCAGAGCCCTCAGGCCTTCCTACAGTGCAGCTGCTGATCTAGCCCACCTCAGAGCTTCTCCACAAATCCCAGCTTTTTTTTAATGGATCGGGTACTTTTTTTTTTATGAACCAAGAGTGCTATTAAGTGACTCTTTTATACTGGTATTTCTTTTTCCAGATTCCAAAGCAGTTCCTCATACCTTACTTTTTATTTCTTTAACTTCAGGGATTCCCAGCATCTTTGAGGATGAGAACCCTCCCCTATAGTGACAGTTTTAGTGGATCCTAACTTGATCATATATGGTTTTTTTTTAATCTGTTAGTGGGAAAAAGTCAACATGGCAAAAACTTATGACAGAACCCCAGTATGAATTCAGTAATTTTTAAATGAGCTTGTATTTTATTGTTCATAATATACACCTAAAAGTAGTAGCACATAGTGTGGAGATCAATAATTTCAGCTTTACACAATGCTTGGTGAGAATATGGATTCAAAGACCCCCCTCCAATAACTGATTCCTTTGCCAATCAGGAGTCCCACATGTCATCATCAGATGAGATTTCAAGAGCCATAGAAAGGTTACTCTATAAGATGCATGTAGAGGACCAAAAGATGATGTTTTTCAAAAGCTGCCTTAAAATCCAAAGATTTTAGGTAAATTCTTGCCCTACTGCAGAAGAGAAATGGACCCTGTTGAAATTCCTGCTGCAGACCTTTGGAAAGAAGTAGAGGCGGTGACTTCTGTTGAAGAATGAGAGCAGAGCTATAGTTTACTTCTGTATCCCAGGGCATCCTTCTGATTTGGCGACTGAGTTAGGTGGGGAGAGAGTGAGAAATGAACAGAACTGGGTAAGACCCACTGTCATTATGACATATCATTTGGAGTAAAATGGGGCCAACCAGTTAAGGTAAAATACTTTCTAGGCCTGCTCATTCCAGATGAGTAAGTGCATTGGAAGGAAAATCAAATTTGTTCATCTCTGGCCACCATTATAATCATCATCATCTGCTTGGCTTATCATGCATTCTCATTCTCTTTCTTTGGAGCCGTAAGGATTAAGACAAACAAATTCAAAAAAAGTAATTTTCTCAAGTTACTAAAAGACAGTTCTTCTTGGAAGCGTCCCAACTATAAAAAATTGTGGCAAATACTTTTCAAAGAAATCATCTTGTACTGATTTACCTAGTAAAACTCCATACTATAGGTGAATGTCATCATTATTCTCTCCTTTTCAAGCCCAGGAATTTCTGCTGATGGACTCTTAGACAGTAATTTCAGGCAGGCCTACAATTGAACAGCCAAGCAGAAATTGTGGTTCTCTATTTGTTAAATGCTTTTGAGGTCCTTACATAAAAGGTTGATAATGAAGTATTAAGAGAAACATTTCAAAGGCTGTGCATGGCATAAAGGGGAAGATGACGACCTTATGCAAAACCCTGATAGTTTCATTAGAAGCATAATCAAGATTTAATGTTAAATTTAAAAATCACTTTTCAAATGCCACCACAAACAGATTCTTAGTGAAGTACAAATGTTTAATTTAAATTGGAGCTTATAGGAAAAAGCAATTAAAATCTAATTGTATTATAAAGGAGATTTGTACATTTTCTCCTCAAAGTCAGGCAAGGCGAGAAGGGGTTCTTAAACCCTGTTTTTTTTAAATTAGAACTTTCTTTCACATCTCTTTTTCCTTTTTTCTTTTTGAATCCAGACACTTGAATTTGGACAGACAAGCAACCCAGCCACCTTTCAGTGTGGCTGTGTCAGTATAGGAATGAAATGAACATGACCCCCTCCAGCAGGGAAGGGAACACACAGTAAAGGTATTTTTTATAGAACAATTCTTCACACCGCCCTGGTGACTAGGGAAAGGAATCTCGTGTTTCTCTTTTGCTGATACTGAATCAGCTGAAGAATACCATGAACATCAGTAGAAATGCTCTGAAATAGTCTCCTCTCCCTTTTGTCTTTTTGTTCTCATGAGGGGGAGAGAAGAGAGATCTTTTTTTTTTAACGTTGAAATATTTAATTAAAATGCCAATTAAAAATGGACTAATTGGTGGTTCTGCTTATAATCAGAAATGTTGCAAATTATTGTATTAACTTGCAAATAGTTTTATGAAGTTGGCATACTTCTTATCAACACTCCAATAAAGACGGCTACACTCATTTATGATAAAAATATATTTTCAATTCTCAACGGAAGCTTATCTCAGCAAAGAAATTTCTTTTCCTGCTTCCTCAACAGTTTATGTAGCAATTGGATTTATATCTTTGTTAAATAGATGGTCAAAATGAGAACTAAAGAAGAGAGAGACTGAGCTCATATCTGAACTGGAGAGAAACTCCAAACACCCTAGCAACCTGCATTCTGTATGTTATTGTGTATGGTGTATTTGCTAGTGAACAGTTGCATGTATAGATAGTTTGTATGGTTTCCAAGAGCTAAATGAGAATGGTGATGATATTCTTTAGCATTTGTGTTTATAATTTACAAAGCACTTTCATATACGTTATCTGATTTTCTGAACAATTTAGAAATTTTTGTAAATTGAACAAATTAAATAAATTTCTTGAGACGTTTAGATTTCTAAAATATCTGGTTTCAAACATGTTTGTTAACCCAATGCCTGCTTAGTGGTTCAAATAAAATTTTTTATGTCTAGGAAATGACAATTTGAGCAATTACTTAGAATATCCTGAAAAAAAATAAAGTCAGAAAGTACAAAGTAAGATCCCATTGAATTTTGTCTCCAGACTTTACCTCAAGATGAGATTCAACAC
Organism: Hylobates moloch; assembly: GCF_009828535.3. Lineage (NCBI taxonomy): Eukaryota > Metazoa > Chordata > Mammalia > Primates > Hylobatidae > Hylobates > Hylobates moloch. The sequence continues at coordinate 33,260,204 of NW_026652278.1, forward strand.
ACAGTAGAACTTGCTTTGAACTACCTTCCTCCTCTCTACAATGCTGACATCAGGATTTCGTGAAAAGGGCTGCTGTCCATTTACCCCCAAATCACTTTGGAGGAATATTTGTGGAGTAGCAATTTATAAAAATAGGAACCCCCCCTCCCATCATTTAGTCCTTTATTGGTAGGGGTCCTAAAGATTCACTAAAATCAGCCATAAATTTAGGAAGAGCCCTACCCCATAGAACAGTTTTTCCTAGGAGAGATCTCAAGGCTTCCTACATTTCTGGAAATGAAATGAGCTTTACCCAACATATTACATACACTTACCTATTCCCAGCTCCAGGTAAAGAGTCCAGGTTACTTACCAGCTGTGGCTGAGTTGGAGGACACAGGTGAAAAGAGAGATGTACACAGAAGGCTTTGAAAGAAACATAATCCTCTGGAGTAACAGCTAGAGAAAATTCCAAAAAACTGGGAGATGGGTAAGCAAGATGGAGAAATATTCTCCTCGGTGGCAGTGGGATGGAATTCTCAAAGCCCAACTTCCTTGGTGTGTAAGCGATCCCAAACAGAGTTAAGGGGAGGTGAAATGGAGCTGCCAAACGTCCAAAGAAGAGATTATCTACTTAATTAAAGTTTTTTTTCCCCTCTAAGTCCTTCAGCCAATCAGAACTCAAGTGCCAGAGAAAGATTGAGTCGATCAAAAGAACACTCCAGGATCCTCCTAGACAAATGCAGAAGAAGGGGACCAGGAGAAAGAGGACAAAGAAAGACGCAGGGGGAAGAGACATAGCAAATCCCCTCCACATAATCACTGTGTGGAGTCTTTCCTCCCTCTTGCCTATCCCCTCCCATCACACCACAACCTTTCCCCACCTATGCACACTTACACACAGACACACACAGACACACACGCACACACAACACACACACACACACACACACACAGAGCCTGGTCCCCAAAAGGGGTCCAGAAGGGACTGTGCTTTCCTGGTTGTCCTTTGCAGCACTTTGAGACTGAATTTGCATTCAGGATAGCTTTTTTTTTTCAGAAAAAAATACACCAGGTGCAGGTGAAACTGCACCCTCTGATTTGAGAATGTGGGGATGCAGTCCTACCATCTAGTGTATTCTCTAAGTTAGAAAGGCTAGAAACTTCAGGAAGCCTGATGGTTTTTTCTTCCTTTCAACTTTTTCATCACACAATTACTTACCAAATGCCTATTTTATTCTCGACACCACCCTGGGCATTGTGGAAAATTTTAAAAACCAAAACATGATTTCTGCCCTAATGACATTTACAGTCTAGTAAGGTGACAATAAAATAATGCAGTTTAATAAAGTATTAAATGGCTACAAACTGCCTATAATAGTGTAGGCTTATATAGGGGAGGTTTTCTGAAGACGGTAGAATTTGAGTTTCGAAGAAGGGAAGAGATTTCAATAGGCACACAAAGGTGATCTCAAAATCCCTACTTTCTTAAACTCGGGTGGCGGAGCCAGGAGGGCACCCAGGCTCACACTTCTCTGGGACTCTGCTCCGTCTGTTCCCTAGAGAGGAGGGTGGCCTCAGCCACAGCACTGGGGATCCTCAAAGGGCTCCAGACTGATGTCTATGTGGCCATATAGCCCCATCTTTTAAAAAAAATTTCAATTAACTTTTATGGGTACATAGTAGGTATATATATTTATGGAGTACATGTACATGAGATATTTTGATACAGGCATACAATGAATGCGTGATAATCACATCAGGATAAATGGGTATCCATCACCTCAAGCATTAATCCTTTGTGTTAGAAACAGTCTAATTATACTCTTAGTTACCATGTGCAATGAAATTATTATTGACGATAGTCACCCGGTTGCGCTATTGAATACTAGGTCTTCTTCATTCTTTCTATTTTCACACCTTCTACTTTAGCATCCACATCACCTTTCTTAAGGTCTCCCTGAGACAATGGTCTTTGTTCTTTTCTTTTAACCTTGTTCCTCTTGCTCCAAAACCCTCTCTGGCTAGACTGAACCAGAAAATAAAGAATTAATACACAAATTCACTTTCTCCATTACCTAGGCCAGACGATTTAGGGGGTTTTCACCTCAGTATCTTAACGGTGTAATTTTGTTGTCCACATGGAATCTTCTAGACCAAGTCTTTATCTGGGGCTCTAAACCTTATTGTGAGATGAGCTTGGTCAGTTGTGGCTCCTACACAGACAACTTTAGGTCCTTCTCTCTCTTCATTCAGAAAGAGAGCAGCAGAGTCTCTTTCAGGCCAAGAGTCAGGTCCTAGGAAGACAAGGAGCAATGACTCCTGGATTTCAGCCTTGACTTCTTCCCTGACCACAGTTTTTGCCATTTACTTGACTAGAGAACTCCTAAGGGATGCAAAAATTCATTGGGAGGTAGAGCAGATTTGGGCAGTTTTTGTGTAAAAAGGGAGAGCTAATTTAAAATGAGTTCATTGAGGCACTGTCCTATCCCCTTAGAATTTCTTCCACAAAGGAAAAAGTTGACTTTTATTGTTTGTTTATCTATCTATCTATCTATCTATCTATCTATCTATCTATCTATCTATCTATCTATCTATCTATCTATCTATCTATTTTTAGAGACAAGGTCTCGCTATTCTGTCCAGGCTGGTCTCATACTCCTGGCTTGGCGAGATCATCCAGCCTTGGTCTCCCAGTGTGCTGGGATTACAGGCGTGAGCCACCACGCCTGGACTACTTTTATTGTTTTGCACAAAATTAATACATTCTTATAATAAAAACTTAAACATGACAGAGATAAATAGTGCAAATCCCCTTTGATGACCTGCCTTCTCCCCTCTAGGATAACAGCAGTTAAGTTTTAGATGGTCTTTCAAGAGGTGTTATATGCATATGTAAATGTGTATATAAACATTTTCCACAAAAATGAGATTATATAAATTGTATTTTGCAAATTGCTTTTCTCATTTAGTAATATGCAACTTTTTTTAATTTTTAAATTTTTTTATTATACTTTAAGTTCTAGGGTACATGTGCACAACATGCAGGTTTGTTACATATGTATACATGTGCCATATTGGTGTGCTGGCACCCGTTAACTCGTCACTCACATTAAGTATATCTCCTAATGCTATCCCTACCCCCTCCCCCAACCCCACGACAGGCCCCAGTGTGTCATATTCCCCACCCTGTGTCCAAGTGTTCTCATTGTTCAATTCCCACCTATGAGTGAGAACATATGGTGTCTCATTTTCTGTCCTTGCTATAGTTTGCTCAGAATGATGGTTTCTAGCTTCATCCATGTCCCTACAGAGGACATGAACTAATCCTTTTTTATGGCTGCATAGTATTCCATGGTGTGTATGTGCCACATTTTCTTAATCCAGTCTATCATTGATGGACATTTGGGTTGGTTCCAAGTCTTTGCTATTGTGAATAGTGCTGCAATAAACATATGTGTGCATGTGTCTTTATAGCAGCATGATTTATAATCCTTTGGGTATATGCCCAGTAATGGGATGGCTGGGTCAAATGGTATTTCTAGTTCTAGATCCTTGAGGAATCACCACACTGTCTTCCACAATGGTTGAACTAGTTTATAGTCCCACCAACAGTGTAAAAGCCTTCCTATTTCTCCACACCCTCTCCAACACCTGTTGTTTAATGATCACCATTCTAACTGGTGTGAGATGGTATCTCATTGTGGTTTTGATTTGCATTTCTCTGATGGCCAGTGATGATGAGCATTTTTTCATGTGTCTGCTGGCTGCATAAATGTCTTCTTTTGAGAAGTGCCTGTTCATATCCTTTGCCCACTTTTTGATGGGGTTGTTTGATTTTTTCTTGTAAATTTGTTTAAGTTCTATGTAGATTCTGGATATTAGCCCTTTGTCAGATGGGTAGATTGTGAAATTTTTCTCTCATTCTGTAGGTTGCCTGTTCATTCTGATGGTAGTTCCTTTTGCCGTGCAGAAGCTCTTTAGTTTAATTAGATCCCATTTGTCAATTTTGGCTTTTGTTGCCATTGCTTTTGGTGTTTTAGTCATGAAGTCCTTGCCCATGCCTATGGCCTGAATGGTATTGCCTAGGTTTTCTTCTAGGGTTTTTATGGTTTTAGGTCTAACAGTTAAGTCTTTAACCCATCTTGAATTAATTTTTGTATAAGGTGTAAGGAAGGGATCCAGTTTCAGCTTTATACATATGGCTAGCCAGTTTTCCCAGTACCATTTATTAAATAGGGAATCCTTTTCCCATTTCTTGTTTTTGTCAGGTTTGTCAAAGATCAGATGGTGGTAGATGTGTGGTATTATTTCCGAGGGCTCTGTTCTGTTCCGTTAGTCTATATCTCTGTTTTGGTACCAGTACTATGCTGTTTTGGTTATTGTAGCCTTGTAGTATAGTTTGAAGTCAGGTAGCGGGATGCCTCCAGCTTTGTTCTTTTGGCTTAGGATTGACTTGGCAATGCGGGCTCTTTTTAGGTTCCATATGAATTTTAAAGTAGTTTTTTTTCCAATTCTGTGAAGAAAGTCATTGGTAGCTTGATGGGGATGGCATTGAATCTATAAATTACCTCGGACAGTATGGCCATATGCACAATATTGATTCTTTCTATCCATGAGCATGGAATGTTCTTCCATTTGTTTGTGTCCTCTTTTATTTTGTTGAGCAGTGGTTTGTAGTTCTCCTTGAAGAGGTCCTTCACATCCCTTGTAAGTTGGATTCCTAGGTATTTTATTCTCTTTGAAGCAAGTGTGAATGGGAGTTTACTCATTATTTGGCTCTCTGTTTGTCTGTTATTGGTGTATAGGAATGCTTGTGATTTTTGCACATTGATTTTGTATCCTGAGACTTTGCTGAAGTTGCCTATCAGCTTAAGGAGATTTTGGGCTGAGACGATGGGGTTTTCTAAACATACAATCATGTCATCTGCAAACAGGGACAATTTGACTTCCTCTTTTCCTAATTAAATACCCTTTATTTATTTCTCTTGCCTGATTGCCCTGGCCAGAACTTCCAACACTATGTTGAATAGGAGTGGTGAGAGAGGGCATCCCTGTCTTGTGCCAGTTTTCAAAGGGAATGCTTCCAGTTTTTGCCCATTCAGTATGATATTGGCTGTGGGTTTGTCATAAATAGCTCTTATTATTTTGAGATACGTCCCATCAATACCTAGTTTATTGAGAATTTTTAGCACGAAGGGCTGTTGAATTTTGTCAAAGGCCTTTTCTGCATCTATTGAGATAATCATGTGGTTTTTGTCTTTGGTTCTGTTTATATGATGGATTATGTTTATTGATTTGCATATGTTGAACCAGCCTTGCATCCCAGGGATGAAGCTAAATTGATCACGGTGGATAAGCTTTCTGATGTGCTGCTGGACTCGGTTTGCCAGTATTTTATTGAGGATTTTTGTGTCGATGATCATCAGGAATATTGGTCTAAAATTCTCTTTTTTTGTTGTGTCTCTGCCAGGCTTTGGTATCAGGATGATGCTGGCCTCATCAAATGAGTTAGGGAGGATTCCCTCTTTTTCTATTGATTGGAATAGTTTCAGAAGGAATTTGTACCTCTGATAGAATTCGGCTGTGAATCCATCTGGTCCTGGACTTTTTTTGGTTGGTAGGCTATTAATTGCCTCAATTTCAGAACCTATTATTGGTCTATTCAGGGATGCAATTTCTTCCTGGTTTAGTCTTGCGAGGGTATATGTGTCCAGGAATTTATCCATTTCTTCTAGATTTTCTAGTTTATTTGCATAGAGGTGTTTGTAGCATTCTCTGATGGTAGTTTGTATTTCTGTGGGATCGGTGGTGATATCCCCTTTATCATTTTTTATTGCGTCTATTTGATTCTTCTCTCTTTTCTTCTTTATTAGGCTTGCTATCAATCTATCAATTTTGTTGATCTTTTCAAAAAACCAGCTCCTGGATTCATTGATTTTTTGAAGGGTTTTTTGTGTCTCTATCTCCTTCAGTTCTGCTCTGATCTTAGTTATTTCTTGCCTTCTGCTAGCTTTTGAATGTGTTTGCTCTTGCTTCTCTAGTTCCTTTAATTGTGATGTTAGGGTGTCAATTTTGGATCTTTCCTGCTTTCTCTTGTGGGCATTTAGTGCTATAAATTTCCCTCTACACACTGCTTTAAATGTGTCCCAGAGATTCTGGTATGTTGTGTCTTTGTTCTCATTGGTTTCAAAGAACATCTTTATTTCTGCCTTCATTTTGTTATGTACCCAGTAGTCATTCAGAAGCAGTTCGTTCAGTTTCCATGTAGTTGAGCAGTTTTGAGTGAATTTCTTAATCCTGAGTTCTAGTTTGATTGCACTGTGGTCTGAGAGACAGTTTGTTATAATTTCTGTTATTTTACATTTGCTGAGGAGTGGTTTACTTCCAACTATGTGGTCACTTTTGGAATAAGTGTGATGTGGTGCTGAGAAAAATGTATATTCTGTTGATTTGGGGTGGAGAGTTCTGTAGATGTCTATTAGGTCTGCTCAGTGCAGAGCTGAGTTCAATTCCTTTATATCCTTGTTAACTTTCTGTCTCGTTGATCTGTCTAATGTTGACAGTGGGGTGTTAAAGTCTCCCATTATTATTATGTGGGAGTCTAAGTCTGTTTGTAGGTCTCTAAGGACTTGCTTTATAAATCTGGGTGCTCCTGTATTGGGTGCAATATATATAAATATATTTAGGATAGTTAGCTCTTTTTTGTTGAAATGATCTCTTTACCATTATGTAATGGCCTTCTTTGTCTCTTTTGATCTGTGTTGGTTTAAAGTCTGTTTTATCAGAGACTGGGATTGCAACCCCTGCTTTGTTTTGTTTTCCATTTGCTTGGTAGATCTTCCTCCATTCCTTCATTTTGATCCTATGTGTGTCTCTGCACGTGAGATGGATCTCCTGAATACAGCACACTGATAGGTCTTGACTCTTTATTCAATTTGCCAGTCTGTGTCTTTTAATTGGAGCATCTAGTCCATTTACATTTAAGGTTAATATTGTTATGTGTGAATTTGATCCTGTCATTTTGATGTTAGCTGGTTATTTTGCTCATTAGTTGATGCAGTTTCTTCCTAGCATTGATGGTCTTTACAATTTGGCATGTTTTTATAGTGGCTGGTACTGGTTTTTCCTTTCCATGTTTAGTGCTTCCTTCAGGAGCTCTTATAAGGCAGGCCTGGTGGTGACAAAATCTCTCAGCATTTGTTTGTCTGTAAAGTATTTTATTTCTCCTTCATTTATGAAGCTTAGTTTGGCTGGATGTGAAATTTCTGGGTAGAAAGTTATTTTCTTTAAGAATGTTGAATATTGGCCCCCACTCTCTTCTGGCTTGTAGAGTTTCTGCCGAGAGATCTGCTGTTAGTCTGATGGGCTTCCCTTTGTGGGTAACCCGACCTTTCTCTCTGGCTGCCCTTAACATTTTTTCCTTCATTTCAACTTTGGTGAATCTGACAATTATGTGCCTTGCAGTTGCTCTTCTCAAGGAGTATCTTTGTGGCATTCTCTGTGTTTCCTGAATTTGAATGTTGGCCTGCCTCACTAGGTTGGGGAAGTTCTACTGGATAATATCCTAAAGAATGTTTTCCAACTTGGTTCCATTCTCCCCGTCACTTTCAGGTACACCAATCAGACATAGATTTGGTCTTTTCACATAGTCCCATATTTCTTGGAGGCTTTGTTCATTTCTTTTTACTCTTTTTTCTCTAAACTTCTCACTTCATTTCATTCATTTGATCTTCAATCACTGATACCCTTTCTTCCACTTGATCAAATCAGCTACTGAAGCTTGTGCATGCATCACATAGTTCTCGTGCCATGGTTTTCAGCTCCATCAGGTCATTTAAGGACTTCTCTACACTGTTTATTCTAGTTAGCCATTTGTCTGATCTTTTTTCAAGGTTTTTAGCTACTTTGTGATGGGTTCAAACATCCTCCTTTAGCTTGGAGAAGTTTGTTATTACCGATCATCTGAAGCCTTCTTCTCTCAACTCATCAAATCATTCTCCGTCCAGCTTTGTTCCATTGCTGGTGAGGAGCTGCGTTCCTTTGAAGGAGAAGAGGTGCTCTGATTTTTAGAATTTTCAGCTTTTCTGCTCTGGTGTCTCCCCATCTTTGTGGTTTTATCTACCTTTGGTCTTTGATGATGGTAACGTACACACAGGGTTTTGGTGTGGATGTCCTTTCTATTTGTTAGTTTCCCTTCTAACAGTCAGGACCCTCAGCTGCAGGTCTGTTGGAGTTTGCTGGAGGTCCACTCCAGGCCGTTTTCCTGGATATCTCCAGCGGAGGCTGCAGAACAGCAAATATTGCAGAATGGCAGATGTTGCTGCCTGATCATTCCTCTGGAAACTTAGTCTCAGAGGGGCACCCGGCTGTATGAGGTGTCAGTCGGCCCCTACTGGGAGGTATCTCTCAGTTAAGCTACTCGGGGGTCAGGGGCCCACTTAAGGAGGCAGTCTGTCCATTATCAGATCTCAAAATCTGTGCTGGGAGAGCCACTGCTCTCTTCAAAGCTGTCAGACAGGGACGTTTAAGTCTGCAGAAGTTTCTGCTGCCTTTTGTTCAGCTATGCCCTGCCCCCAGAGGCGGAGTCTACAGAGGCAGGCAGGCCTCCTTGAGCTGCAGTGGGCTCCACCCAGTTCCAGCTTCCTGGCTGCTTTGTTTACCTACTCAAGCCTCAGCAATGGCAGACGCCCTGCCCCCAGCCTTGCTGCAGCCTTGCAGTTTGATCTCAGACTGCTGTGCTAGCAGTGAGCGAGGCCCTGTGGGAGCGGGACCCTCTGAGCCAGGAGCGGGATATAATCTACTGGTGTGCCGTTTGCTAAGGCCATTGGAAAAGTGCAGTATTAGGGTGGGAGTGTCCCGATTTTCCAGGTACTGTATGTCACGGCTTCCCTTTGCTAGGAAAGGGAATTCCCCGATCCCTTAAGCTTCCCCAGTGAGGCAATGGCCCACCCTGCTCCGTGGGCTGCACCCACTGTCTGACAAGCCCCAGTGAGATGAACCTGGTACCTCAGTTGGAAATGCAGATATCACCTGTCTTCTGTGTCACTCACGCTGGGAGCTGCAGACTGGAGCCATTCCTATTTGGCCATCTTGGAACCTCTACACAACTTTCTATGTTAGGATCTAAAGATCTCTCGGCCGGGCGCGGTGGCTCACGCCTGTAATCCCAGCACTTTGGGAGGCTGAGGCAGGCGATCACGAGGTCAAGAGTTCAAGACCAGCCTGACCAACATGGTGAAATTCATCTCTACTAAAAATACAAAAATTAGCCAGACGTGGTGGCATGCGCCTGTAGTCCCAGCTATTCAGGAGGCTGAGGCAGGAGAATCACTTGAACCTGGGAGGCAGAGGTTGCCATGAGCCGAGATCACACCACTGCACTCCAGCCTGGGCAACAGAGCAAGACTCAGTCTCAAAAAATATATATATCTCTCTCTTACTCTCAATTTTTTAAAGAGCAGGGTAGTATAAATTGTCAGGTATACAAGTAATCTTATTTTGCTCAATATTTGGGTTGTTTTCAGTCTAATAAAAGAATTGGCAGTTGTTGTTTTTTTTTTAATTCTTCGGGTATTTAAAAGGCAAGTTTTTCAACACCTGTGAAAAGAAGGGAACAAAAAAAGTCAACTTTTTAATTTCTTTCAATTTGGATTTAAGTATTGCTATTTTAATCACCTTGATACTGAAGGATAGAGTCTTTATCTCAATGGTTGAGGTACAATGAATTATAAATAAATTTATGAGTTCCATCAGGTTTTGTTTTCAACTTTATAACCCTCTCATTATTTTCAAATCCTAAGTCTGGAATTTTTCTCTTGGTGCCCTCAAATCGGGGGCCCCATGTAAAAATGAACTACATTTGCATTTTTCCTCTAAAACAGAATATATTACATTATTTGATTTACTATTATAAATAATTAAAAATCAGATATCCTTAGATCTCTTGGGTTTTTTTTTGTTTTTTTTTTTTTGAGAGTGTCTTACTCTGTCGCCCATGCTGGAGTGCAGCGGTGCCATCTCAGCTCACTGCAGCCTCCCAGATTCAAGCAATTCTCCCTGCCTCAGCCTCCCGAGTAGCTGGGATTACAGGCGTCCACCACCATGCTCAGCTAATTTTTGTAGTTTTAGTAGAGACGGGGTTTCACCACATTGGCCAGGTTGGTTTTGAACTCTTGACCTCAGGTGTTCCACTTGCCTCAGCCTCCTAACGTGCTGGGATTACAGGCATGAGCCACCGTGACCGGCCTCTCCTGGGATTTTATTTTATTTTATTTTTTTGAGACGGAGTCTAGCTCTGTCGCCCAGACTGGAGTGCAGTGGTGCGATCTCGGCTCACTGCAATATCCGCCTCTCTCCTGGAAATTTATACCAGAAACTAATAAATTGAAGCACTTTACAACCAAATTTCTTTTTTTTTTCTTTTTTTTGAGACGGAGTCTCCCTGTTGTCACCTGGGCTGGAGCGCAATGGCATCTCAGCTCACTGCAACCTCTGCCTCTTGGGTTCTAGTGATTCTCCTGCCTCAGCCTCCCAACTAGCTGAGATTACAGGCACCTGCCACCACGCCCGGCTGATTTTTGTATATTTAGTAGAGATGGGGTTTCACCATGTTTGCCAGGCTGGTCTCGAACTCCTGACCTTAGGTGATCCACCTGCCTCAGCCTCCCAAAGCACTGGGATTACAGGCATGAGCCGCTGCACCCGGCCTGACAACCAAATTCTTAATATTCTTCTATCCTAGTTCATCTTCCAAAGGTGTTTGCTTAGTGTTATTCTTTTAGACATAAAAATGTGAAAATTAAGCTAGAGGGCAGAAAAGCAATATACTGAGTATTCTTAGTGATAGTACTGTTTTAAGTTATAATTATTAATGCCCTGACACTTTATTCTCTATTTAAAACTTTGATAGTGGCACATTTGCTTTGTTGTACTTTTCCCTAAGAAAACATGGATGCGTGAATGTGTCTATTTAATTGGCAAAAATGTAATAGCCTATGATGTGTCAGGCCCTTTGTAAGACTCTGAATCATAGTGATAGAGGAGGCTGCCACCACATTGACAGTTTCCTGGAAGAACAGACTAGTAAACATTCAAAATTGCCAAGGGAGAGATATGCATGGCGTGCCTTGGGAGCGTGGAGGCGGTGTACCCAAAGGAACAGGGGGAGAGCCAGAGAGACTTCCTAGAAGATGAAGAGACTTGGTTAAGTCTAAAAAAAAATGAAATAAGAGTTCATCAGTAGTGAAAAAAAGGAAGGGGGTTTCATATAGAGGGAATAACAAAAGGTATTACAAATGTGTGAAGCAACAGGGTACATTGAAGAACTATTATTAGCCCATTGTGGCTGCAGTATGTGGAACAGGGAGGGAGGAGGGAGAAGAAAGGCAGGTCAGGCCCAGTGACTCATGCCTGTAATCCCAGCACTTTGGGAGGCCGAGGCAGGTGGATCACCTGAGGTCAGGAGTTCGAGACCAGCCTGACCAACATGGTGAAACCCCGTCTCTACTAAAAATACAAAAATTAGCCAGGCATGGTGGCGGGCGCCTGTAATCCCAGCTGCTCAGGAGGCTGAGGCAGGAGAATCGCTTGAACCTGGGAGGCAGAGGTTGCAGTGAGCCGAGATCGTGCTATTGCACTCCAGCCTGGGGGACAGAGCAAGATTCCGTATCTCAAAAAAAAAAAAAAAGGAGGAGGAGGAGGAGGAGGAGAAGGAGGAGGAGGAGGAGGAGGAGGAGGAGAAGAAGAAGAAGAAGAAGAAGAAGAAGAAGAAGAAGAAGAAGAAGAAGAAGAAGAAGAAGAAGAAGAAGAAGAAGAAGAGAAGAAGAAGAAGAAAAAGAAGAAGAAAATAAGAAGAAGAAAAGAAGAAGAAGAAGAAAAGAAGAAGAAAAGAAGAAGAAGGAAGAAGAAGAAGGAGGAGGAGGAGAAGAAGAAGAAGGGAAGAAGAAGAAGGAGGAAGGAGGAGGAAGAAGAAGAATAGAAGAAGGAGAAGGAGAAGAAAAGAAGAAGAAGAAAAGAAGAAAAAGAAGAAGAAGAAGAAAAGAAGAAGAAGGAAGAAGAAGAAGGAGGAGGAGAAGAAGAAAAAGAAGAAGAAGAAGAAGAAGAAGAAGAAGAAGAAGAAGGAGAAGAAGAAGAAGGGAAGAAGAAGAAGAAGAAGGAAGAAGGAGGAAGAAGAAGAAGGAGAAGGAGAAGGAGAAGAAGGAAGAAGAAGAAGAAGGAGAAAGAGAAGGAGAAGAAGGAAGAAGAAGAAGAAGAAGAAGAAGAAGAAGAAGAAGAAGAAGAAGAAGAAGAAGAAGAAGAAGAAGAAGAAGAAGAAGAAGAAGAGGAAGAAGAAGAAGAAGAAAAGAAAAAGAAGAAAGAAGAAGAAGAAAGGCCAGAGAAATTAGGTAGTATGCAGGGGAAGAAGCGCCCGTTCTAAGGAGTTTGGGTTTTATCATCATGAAGGCAATTGGAAACCATCAAAGGGTTTAAGCAGACTTGTAATATAAAATGTATACATAAGAAGACTTATTTTTTGGCAGTGATGAAAAATGGCTTAGATGAGGATGAGATTGGAGGCAGAGACAATTTAGGGCCAGTTGCAGAAATCTGGGTGAAAAAAGACAAAGACTGAATATGGCAGTGAATAGAAGAGTATTGAATTAGCTATTTAGTATAATGAAGGACACTGTGATTGCTTGGTGCTTCATACTCACTAAGTATTCAAGATTCATTTGCTAATATTTAATCTATTGTTCTCTAGAGTATTTTTTAAGTGTGTTATTAAAGTTGATTTGAGGGCAATTAACATTTAGGTAAATGTGTCATTTTAAATTTAACTTGGCATTAAAAAAACCTTTCTATAAACAAAATAGACTAATGGAAATATATCTTTAATATGTATGTTGAAAGTAAATATTTTTGGGCCGGGCACGGTGGCTCACGCCTATAATCCCAGCACTTTGGGAGGCCGAGGCGGGTGGATTACCAACATGGTGAAACCTTGTCTCTAGTAAAAATACAAAAATTAGCTGGGCGTGGTGGCAGGCGCCTGTAATCCCAGCTACTCAGGAGGCTGAGGCAGGAGAATTGCATGAACCCTGGCAGCAGAGGTTGCAGTGACCCAAGATTGAGCCACTGCACTCCAGCCTGGGTGACAGAGTGAGACTCCGTCTCAAAAAACAAAACAAAACAAAAAAGGTAAATATTTTTAATATATAAAGAGCTATAACAAACCATTAGAATGAAAAATGTCCAATTTTAAAACAGCAAATTCATATGGATAGGCTCTTCAAAAGTCAGAAATAAAAAACACCCTAGAAGCAGATGAAAATATTTACCTTGGCCAGGAGTGGTGGCTCACGCCTGTAATCCCAACCCTTTGGGAGGCCAAGGTGGGAGGATCATGTGAGATCAGGAGTTCAAGGCCAGCCTGGCCAACATGGAGAAACCCCGTCTCTACTAAAAATACAAAAAATTAGCTGGGTGTGGTGGCGGCCGCCTGTAATCCCAGCTACTTGGGAGACAGGCAGGAGAATCACTTGAACCCTGGAGGGTGGAAGTTGCAGTGAGACAAAATTGTGCCACTGCACTCCAGCCTAGGTGACAGAGTGAGACATTGTCTCAAAAAAAAAAAAAAAATTTCCTTTACTGATTATAAAAGGAAGATTAAAATAACGAGACATCACCTAACTCATCAAATTGGCAAAGATTTAAAAAAAAGATCCAATATTGTTTTGTCAAATGGCCATTTTATATACTGCTAATAGGAGTGTGAATTAATCCAGTGCTTTTGAGATGAATTTGATAACATGAATTTAAAACTTTAATCATATTAATACACTTTAACCCAATAATTCCACCTTTAGGAATTTATTTTAAGGAAGTAATCATATGGTGTTTATAAAGATTATACACAAGGGTATTCATTGAATTATTACAACTAATAGCAGAGTGCTTTTGAAGTGTCTGCCCAGCTCATAATCATGTTTATAGGCTATCTAACCTCCAGTGGGAGGCCTCTGGCAGTAATTTTGTACCACATGACCTCAGCCCTGACCATAAATGATGTAACTAAGTGGGTAACTAAGTGGGTACTCTCCCCAGCTGAGCCAATCAGGTTTCCTTCCCTGGAAATTTGGATAAGAGAGAGAATGACAGAGAGGAAAATAGTATCTCTGTCAAGTTGGGCTTCTCACTGATTCCTGAATATTCCATATATTTTTTTTTCAAAAGAAGAATAGAGCAGAAAGGAGAAACATGAGATAGCAAAATGCGCTCTAAAATAGATGACAAGGAGAAAAAGATTTAGAGAATCTAGAAGCCCTAGAGTAGTAGAAGCCGAGTGTGTCTTTGCACAACCAAAAAGGACTGCATCAACTTCAATAAGTGACACCTGGCTCAGACAGTTTAATGTTGAATATCATAACTTGTGGCAATGATCCTCTTTCATGGTAACTGACCCCTACTCAGAATTATCTTTTGTGTAAGGAAAGTCTAGGCAGGGGCCAGGCGCAGTGGCTCACATCTGTAATCCCAGCACTTTGGGAAGCCGAGGCAGGTGGATCACCTGAGGTCAGGAGTTCGAGACCAGCCTGGCCAACAAGGTGAAACCCCATCTCTACTAAAAAAATACAAAAATTAGCCAGGTGTGGTGGCTCATTCCTGTAACTCCTGTAATCCCAGCTACTTGGGAGGCTGAGGCATGAGAATTGCTTAAGCCTGAAAGGCAGAGGTTGCAGTGAGCCAAGATTGTGCCACTGCACTCCAGCCTGGGTGATAGAGTGAGACTCTGCCTCAAAAATAAATAAATAAATAAAAATAAAGTCTAGGCAGGAAGTAATCAGTGACTGAGGGGTCCTGGTTAACCCATTCCTTTTTATTTTGCTATTCCATTTCCACTGGCTTTTCAAGGATGCCAAGATTGGAAGAAATACACTATGCCTGAGAAAAAACAACTTGATATAGAAAATTAATGTGGAAGATGTATTCGTTTCCTAGGGCTGCCGCTGTATTACAAAGCACCGCAAAATGGGAAGCTTAAAACAACCAGAATGTATTCTCTCACAGTTTAGAGAGCAGAAGTTTAAAATTAAGGTGTCAGCAGGATTGGTTCCTCTTTGGCGGCTCAGAGAAAGAATCTGTTCCAAGCCTTTCTCTTAGCTTCTGGTGTTGCTGGCGGTCCTTGGCATTTCTTGGCTTGTGGACACATCACTCTAGTCTCAGCCTCTGTCATCACACAGTGTTCTCCCCTTCTTTCTCTCCTCCTCCTCCTTCTTCTTCTTTATTCTCCTTCTCCTTCTTCTTCTCTCTTCTCCTTCTCCTTCTCTTCCTTCTTCTTCTTCTTCTTCTTCTTCATTTTTAAAATTTTTATTTGTTTATTTTTAGAGACAGAGTCTCACTTGTCCCCTAGGCTGGAGTGCAGTGGTGCAGTCAGAGCTCACTGCAGCCCTGAACTCCTGGGAACAAGTGATCCTCCTGCCACAGCCTCCTGAGTAGCTAGGACTGCAGGTGCATGCCACCACACCTGGCTAATTCTTATTTTTTTTAGGGATAAGGTCTCACTATGTTGCCCAGGGTGGTCTCAAACTCCTGGCCTCAAGCGATCCTCCCATCTTGGCCTCCCAAAGTATTGGGATTACAGGTGTGAGCCACTGCCCCTGGCCTCTTTTCTTCTTAGAAGGACGCCATTTGTGTTGGATTAAGAGCCCACACTACTCCAGCATGACCTCATGTTAAATTGACTAATGACATCTGCCGCAACAACTCTATTTCCAAATAAAGTCACATGCTGAGGTACTGGAGCTTAGGGCTGCAATATATCTTTTGGGAGGACACAACTCAATCCATAACATATAGGACATATACCTTTAAACATTTCACTCTAAAAACTCCAATAGGCCGGGCATAGTGGCTTACGCCTGTAATCCCAGCACTGGGAGGCCAAGGCAGGTGGAAAACTTGAGCTCAGGAGTTTGAGACCAGCCTAATCAATATGGCAAAACTCTCTGTCTACCAAAAATACAAAAGTTAGTCTGGCATGGTGACTCGCGCATGTGGTCCCAGCTACTTGGGAGGCTGAGATGGGAGGTTCGCTGGAGCCTGGGAAGTCAAGGCTGCAGTGAGCCAAGATTACATCACTGTACTCCAGCCTGGGAGACAGGGTGAGACCCTATCTCAAAACAACAACAATAATAACAACCAAAATACACCCCCAAACCCTGCAGCAAACCTTGTACTCACATTCAGATGTTGTATAATCTCAGATTTTATCACTTTGGAACTTTTTATCTGGGTGGTCAAATCCCATACAACAGATGAAAGAAAGTTCTGTGATGCCAGAGCCTGCATTCTGGGTATTGAGCCCTTTCTTATTGAGCCATTTGAGTTATTTTGAGGAGAACTCATCAATTATTTACTGGAGGGGCAGGTGCTTGACTGATGAAGGGAGAGTGAAATTGATGGGCCAGCTGTTCTATGTACAGACTTTTAATCAATAATCCCACATCTCATTTGCTCCCTGTGTTGTATCTGGGGCCTCCAGCTAAAAGCTCCTCCTGGATCCTGTGGACTACCCAGTGTCCTTGGCAGCCACCCCCTTCACACAAACCCTAGGCAGTAGCTGCTTCTTCTTGGCTTCATTACGCTTTCCTTATCTCTAACTTCAAAAAGTTGGTTGAAATCTTCATTTGCTGATGGGCCCCTTCATTTTTTTCACCACTGTAAGTTTTTCACCACTATAATAGGGTGGAGTTCCAGTAGTGAGAGGGAAAAACTATGTGTTCACTTGGCCACCTAAAACTTGTGAATATATATACTTAAAGTGTTAATAGATATTACCAAATTGACTTTCCTTTTCAACATTTATATTTCTCTATTCTTTTTCTTCTTTTGTTGCATTGACTAAACTTGAATATAATATTGGTGATAGTAATGGGCCTCCTGATCTTATCCTATTTTGGTGGAAATGCTTCTAATATTTCATCGTTAAATACGATGTTTTGGAGGCCATTATCCTTATTGAAATGACTCAGAAGCAGAAAGCAGAAAACGGCATGTTTTCACTTATTAGTGAGAGCTAACAATGAGTGCACGTAGACACATAGAGTGGAATAATAGACACTGAAGACTCAGAAGGTGGGAGAGTGATGAGCCTGGTCCTGAAATTGTACTTTCCGATTGTTGCTGGCACAATTTATTTTTTAATATTCACTTTGTATTCAGAAACATTACTCACTTTAATTCTAACACTTTGTGGGATATTCTTTTGCATTTTTTATATTGACATATGTGATCTGAAAATAGTGACTGTTTCTTTCTTTTATTTCTTGTTCAATTTTACTGTGTCAACTAAGACCTCTAGTTCAATAGAATAGAAATGATGATAGTGGCAACTTTTGTCTTGTTCATAAAATGGAATAATTTTAGTGTTTCACCATGAAAGAAGATATATGACATGAAATTGTGATAACCAGTCTCTATATGGCTCCAAATGACCTTTGCCTAATGATATTCACATCCCATATCTGAAGAGGGCTGACCTGTGTAATAGGATATTGCAGAAATGGTCATGTGTGACTTCTGAGGCTAGATTATAAAAGATACTGTTTCCATCTTGCTCTCTCTTGGTTTGCCTGCTCTGGGGGAAGCCAGCTGCTGTGCTGGGAGGACACTCAAGCAGCTTTATGGAAGGGTCACTGCAGCAAGGAGGCCTCCTGCTGGCAACCAACATCAATTTGCCAGCTCTGTGAGTCAGCCACCTAGAAAGAGGATCCTCCAACCCCAGTCAAACCTTCAGATGACTGCAGTACTGGCCAATGTTCTGGACTGCAACATCATGGGAAATACTAAACTGGAAGCACTCAGCTAAGCTTCCTGAATTTCTCACCCATAGAAACTGTGTGAGATCATAAATATGTTTAAATGTGTTAAGCTATCAAATTTTGGGGTCATTTGTTATGCTTCAATGGATACCTAATACAAAGAGCTTTGTAGAGGCTTTATCAGATTGAGGAAGTTCACATCTATGTCTAGTTTCATTAAAGGTTTTTAAAATAATGAATTCACTTTGGAAGGTCAAGGTGGGAGGATCACTTGAAGCCAGAAATTTAAGACCAGCCTGGGCAATGAAGTAAGACCCTCTCTTTAGAAAAAAACTAAAATTGGCTGGGCATGGTGGCTCACGCCTGTAATCCCAGCACTTTGGGAGGCCGAGGTGGGCAGATGATGAGGTCAGGAGATTGAGACCATCCTGGGCAACATGGTGAAACCCCATCTCTACTAAAAAATACAAAAATTAGCTGGGCGAGCTGGTGCATGCCTGTAGTCCCAGCTACTCAGGAGGCTGAGGCAAGACAATCGCTTGAACCTGGGAGGCAGAGGTTGCAGTGAGCTGAGAATGTGCCACCGCACTCCAGCCTGGTGACAGAGTGAGACTTCATCTCAAAAAAAAAAAAAAAAAAAGAAAAAACTAAAATTAATTAATTATTTTTAAAAAATGAATCGATGTTGAATTTTATCATATGCATTGTATCCATGTAGTGCGTAAACATATTATCTTTCATTAATATGCAAATATTTTGAATTATGTTGGTGGATTTTCCAATGCTAAACCAAGCTTGCATTCCTAAGATAAACCCAACTTGGTCATAAAGTATTGTCAGTTTTGAACATCATTAAATTTAGTTTTCTAACACTTTATTAGGATTTTGCATCTATATTACTGAGTGACTATGACCTATAATCTTCCTTATTCATAAAGTTTTTGTCAAATTTTATAAGAATTCTGCCAGTTTCACAAAATTAATTGGGAGTGATTTATCCTTTTCTGTACTCTGAATTGATTTGCATAAGGTGGAATCATTTGGCCCTTGAATGTATGTGAGAACTCACTGGTGAAACCACCTGGACTTGATTTTTAGCTATTGCTTTAATGCCTTGTTATAGGATTATTCAGGGTTTTTCTTTCTTCTCGAGTCAGTCTTGGTAAATTGTATTTTTTTCCTGGAAGATGATTCATTTGATGAAAGTTTTCATATACGTTGGCTTATAGTTGTTTATAATATACCCCATCTCTACTAAAAAAATACAAAATTAGGCGGGTGTGGTGGCGCATGCCTGTAATCCCAGCTACTTGGGAGGCTGAGGCAGGAGAATTGCTTGAACCCGGGAGGTGGAGGTTGCAGTGAGCCGAGATCGCGCCATTGCACTCCAGTGGGCAACAAGAGTGAAACTCCATCTCAAAAAAAAAAAAAAAAAAAAAAAGAATTCATAGTAGTAACTCAAATAAATGTAGTGAGCAATTCCTACAACCCTAAAAAGGGGTTTACATGAATGAAGTCATTTAATCTCATGACTCTATGAGGGATGCAATATCATTGCCCTCATTTATGAGCGAAGCAACCAAGGTTTAGAGAAGCAAGGTAAGGTGCCCAGATTTACACAGTAGGTAAGTTGCAGAGGTAGGATTTGAACCTAGGTGTGCCTGACTCCAGAGCTTATTCTAACCACAGTGCTATACTGTTTAATAAAACTGAGGTCTCGTCATAACTTTGGCTAGTGCAGTCTATAGGATCCTCAGTTCTATTTACTTTTTCCCCATCTCAACTTTAAGATTTACCCCTAAAGCCCACTTTTTTTTTTTTTGAGACAGTTTCACTCTGTTGCCCAGGCTGGAGTGCAGTGGTGCGACCTTGGCTCACTGCAGCCTCGACCTCCAGGGTGCAAGCAATCCTCCCACCTCAGCCTCCCAAGTAGCTGGGATTACAGGCATGCACCACCGCACCCAACTAATATTTGTAGTTTTTAGGTAGAGACCATGGCGGGGGGTCTCCCTGTGTTGCCCAGGCTGGTCTCAAACTCCTGGGCTCTAGTGATCTCCCCCTTGGCTTCCTAAAGTGGTTGGATTACAGGCATGAGCCACCCCAGCCAGCCCAAAGCCCACTTTTTTAGTCTTAATAACTTCTCACTAAAGTACGCTTTTGGCCAGGTGCAGTGGCTCACGCCTATAATCCCAGCACTTTGAGAGGCTGAGGTGGGTGGATCGATTGAAGCCAGGAGTTCGAGACCAACCTGGCCAACCTGGTAAAATCCCATCTCTACTAAAAATACAAAAATTAGCCCGATGTGGTGGCGTGCACCCGTAATCCCAGCTACTTGGGAGGCTGAGACATGAGAATCACTTGAACCTGGGAGGTGGAGGTTGCAGTAAGCCGAGATCGCGCCACTGCACTCCAGCGTGGGTGAAGAGTGAGACTCCGTCTCAAAAAAAAAAGAAAAGTGTGCTTTTAATGGTTATTCATTCAACCTTCTTCTGGGTCACTGGAATTTCACACCCTGTACCTGTACCCTGCTTTGCGTGGAGTGGCGAAACCACAGGTGGGCCAGCAATGTTGGGCAGTTTTCTAGGAGCTATAACCTTTAAGATGTCTCGAAACTTCTTCTCATTTGAACCTACAGGTTCTTGAGAAGGTCCAAGCATTTTCACAAAAGGCCATTATGAAAACACATGTAGAATCTATAGATAAATAGTTTTTTTTTGTTTTTTATTTTTGAAATGGAGTCTCGCTCTGCCGCCCAGGCTGGAGTGCAGTGGTGTGATCTCGGCTCACTGCAACCTGTGCCTCCTGGGTTCAAGCGATTCTCCTGCCTCAGCCTCCCAAAGTGCTGGGATTACAGGTATGAGCCACTGTGCCTGGCCAGATAAAGAAATTTAATAAGAGGTAGGTGATGTAGGACTGCTCTTTTTAAGTAGGTACTTATACGTTGAGTTTTTCTTATGTAGGCTATTTCAAGCAGTAATATTTGGGTTGAATACTGGGCTTCACAAGTGAAACTTGAGACCGAGAACTTTGACAAGGACCAGAGAGAACAGCAATGTGAGATATGATGAGAAGTAGAATTATCGTTGAGAAGGCCTAGTACATTTATTATTGACCATGGTAAGCCAATTTAATTATTCCATTGAGCATCAGACAAATGAGAAGAGACAGGACAGACATTGCTTTGGGAAGGATTAGGTTGGATATTAGGCGGACCATTCTGACAACTAAATGTTATCGGATGCTGGACTTCATTTTTATTGTCAGAAAAATGGTGGAATCTTTTCTGAAAACATTTAAGGAGAGAACTGGCTGCTCTCTTTCCAGACTGCTTGAAGGTCACCCATTCATTCATTCAACAAACATGTGAGTGCCTGTGATGTGCTAGACACTGGTGTATGCACTAAGGATACAGCTGTGAAGAAGAAAGAAACTAATTATTGTTGTCTTGAAGGTGGTGGTTGGGAGAGGGAAATAATGAACAAATGGCAAAATAACTTCAGATAATATATGCTATGAAATTATAATGAATAGGGACTGACTACAGGGCTACCTCAGATGTGGTCACGGAAGTCCTTTCTGAAGAAGTGATACATGAGGGGAGGCCTGAAAAATAGGAAGGCGCATTAGGCATAGATCCAAGGAAGAACATTCCAAGTGAAAGAACAGTAAACACAAAGGTTTAGAGCCAGGAACAAGTTAGGCAGGTTTTTGGAGCCAAAAGATCTGTACGGCTGAATATGGTAAGCAAAGAGGGGAGGGTAGCTGGAGATAAGGTCAGAGAGGTAGAATAAGCTAGATCAGGAAGTGTCTACTAGATGTTTGTGTGTTTGTTTATTTATTTATTTATTGAGGTAGAGTCTCGCTCTGACACCGAGGCTGGAGTGCAGTGGCATGATCTTGGCTTACTGCAACCTCTGCCTCCTGGGTTCAAGTGATTCTCCTACCCCAGCCTCCAGAACAGCTGGGATTACAGGCATGCGCCAACACGCCGAGCTAATTTTTGTATTTTTAGTAGAGACAGGGTTTCACCATATTGGCCAGGCTGGTCTCGAACTCCTGACCTCAGCTTATCTGCCCACCTTGGCCTCCCAAAGAGCAGGGATTATAGTGAGACCCCCATCTCTATTTTAAAAATTTTAAAATAATGAAAATAAATCAAATAAAACTGCTGTAAACATTTAGTGCAAGTGTTTAATGGATCTATGTCTTCATTTATTTGGGATAAATACTTAGAAATGGAATGGCTGGGTTTATAGTAGGTGTATGCTTAACATTTTAAGAAGCTGCCAAACTTTTCCAAAATGGGGTTTTTTGTTTGTTTGTTTGTTTGTTTTGTTTATTTGGTTTTTTTTTTAGATGGAGTCTCGCTCTGTTGCCTAGGCTGGAGTGCAGTGGTGTGATCTCAGCTTACTGCAACCTCCACCTCCTGGCTCAAGTGATGCTCTTGCCTCAGCCTCCTGAGTAGCTGGGACTACAGGCGTGTACCACCACACCCAAGTAATTTTTTGTATTTTTAATAGAGACAGGCTTTCACCTTGTTGGCCAGGCTGGTCTCGAACTCCTGATCTCAGATTCACCCGCTTCAACCTCCCAAAGTGTTGGGGTTACAGGCGTGAGCCACCGTAACCACGCAAGCCCAGGAGTTTGAAACAGCCTGGGCAACATAGACGCTTTCTCTAAAAAAAAAGAAAGGAAGAAAGTTCTGGTTGCTTCCAATTCTTGCCAAAACACTCATCTGGATTATGGCTCTTGTAGTAAGTGTGTAGTAGTATCACTGAGGTTTTAATTTGCATTTCTCTACTGGCTAATGAGGTTGAACATCTTTTTCTGTGCTTATTTGCTATCCATATGTCTTTTTTTTTTTTTTTTTTTTTTTTTTTTTTTTTTTTTTTTTTTTTTTGAGACGAAGTGTTGCTGTGTCGCCCAGGCTGGGGTGCAGTGGTGTGATGTCGGCTCACTGCAAGCTCCGTCTCCCGGGTTCACGCCATTCTCCTGCCTCAGCCTCCCGAGTAGCTGAGACTACAGGCGCCCGCCACCATGCCCGGCTAACTTTTTTTTTGTATTTTTAGTAGAGATGGGGTTTCACCGTGTTAGCCAGGATAGTCTTCATCTCCTGACCTCGTGATCCTCCCGCCTCAGCCTCCCAAATGCTGGGATTACAGGCTTGAGCCACCGTGCCTGGCTGCTATCCATATATCTTCTTGGGTGAGTTTTCTATTCAAATAGTTTCCCCATTTTAAAAATTGGGTTGTTTGCTTTATTACTACTGAATTTTGAGAGCTCTGTCTATATTCTGGATACAAGTCCTTTATCAGATACAAGACCCCTTTAGGCTGTCAGCTGTCCTGTTGCTTCCTTTGATTTTTCCCATGCAGATGCTGAAATGGTACACTACTTGTGGATACTGAGTTATTTCTGTATTCTCCCAGTCTGTTACTTGTCTTTTTTCTTTTCTTAACAACCTTCAAAGAGCAAAAGCTCATAATTTTGAGGAGTTTTAAGTTATTGGGTTTTTTTTCTTATATGAAATCTTGGGTTGAGCAAAAACTTATTAGATACTATTATGCAAGTTACAAAAATATTCTCCTGGCCAGGCGCAGTGGCTCATGCCTGTAATCCCAGCACTTTGGGAGGCCGAGGCGGGTGGATCACCTGAGGTCAGGAGTTCGAGACCAGTCTGACCAATATGGTGAAAATCCATCTCTACTAAAAATACAAAAATTAGCTAGGCATGGTCGTGTGTGCCTGTAATCTCAGCTTCTCAGGAGGCTGAGACAGGAGAATTGCTTGAACCTGGGAGGCAGAGGTTACAGTGAGCCAAGATCGCAACACTGCACTCCAGCCTGGGTGACAAAGCAAGAGATGAGAAAGGACGTTTTTGGCTGGGCATGGTGGCTTAGGCCTGGAATCCCAGCACTCCGGAGGTGGGAGGATCACTTGATCGCTTGAGCCCAGGAGTTTCAGACCAGCCTGGGAAACACAGTAAGACCTCGTCTCTACAAAAAAATAAAAACTAAAAAAAAAAATTTTTTAAAGAAAGAATATTTTCTTTTCCTGAATTATAGCACACTCCAGAAAAGCTTTGCTGGAAGCACAGCAAGTGTAAGAGTAAGGAGCTGAGGTACCAGAAGATCTCATTACATTCTATGAATAGTTACTGAGCGCCTGTTACGTGCTCAGGAACTGTTAGGCTCTGGAGAGACAACAGTCAACAGGACACAGTTCTTATCCGTAAGGTGATTCCATTGAGTAAACAGGCAATTAGCTGTACAGTGAGAGTGCAGAGGAAGGGAGGGGTGCAGTTAGGGGGTGAAGTTGGAGATTGTGGCAGTGAGGCAGGTAAAGAGATCTTTGGATGAAGCTGGGAAGACTGGCATGGTGGGGTGCCAATCACTATTTTCTTCTTAGTTCTCTTTATTAGTTGCTCCTGATTGCTACAGTGAGATAGTATTTATAACTGCTGACTCTTCCTGCTTTACATACACTTTGACACATTATTATATCCCTGAGTGTTCTGACAGATGTGATCATGACTTTCCAATGGACAATTATGTATCTGATATAGGGGAGCCCAATAAAACCCAGCTAGGAATTAAAGATATTTTTGTATTCTTTTTCTTAAAGAGTGTTCCTTAAATTTTATAAGCTTCAGGACCCATAAAATCTCAATCAGCCCCAAGATATAGAGGATGATCCTGATACGTATTATTCTCTGCATCTTGTATGTTTATTTTTGCAGCTAGCTACAGGATGCCTTTCTAGAAAATGGGGGTTTGAGTTTTAATCAGTGAAAAAACTTCACACCAATGAATGAATTTTTAAACTTTTTTTAGTGTAGGTGAAAATAAAAAGCTAAAATTAGGCCGGATGTTGTGGCTCACACCTATAATCCCAGCACTTTGGGAGGCCAAGGCGGGTAGATCATTTGAGGCCAGGAGTTCAAGACCAGCCTGACCAACATGGTGAAACACCATCTCTACTAAAAATACAAAAATTAGCCAAGCATGGTGGCGGGTGCCTGTAATCCCAGCTACTCGGGAGGCTGAGGCAGGAGAATCTCTTGAACCCAGGAGGTGGAGGTTGCAGTGAACCAAGGCTGTGCCACTGCACTCCAGCCTGGGCGACAGAGTGAGACTGTCTTAAAAAAATAAAAAGTTGGCCGGGTGCGCTGGCTCACGCCTGTAATCCCAGCACTTTGGGAGGCCGAGGTGGGTGGATCACCTGAGGTCAGGAGCTCCAGACCAGCCTGGCCAACATGGTGAAACTCTGTCTCTACTAAAAATAAAACATTAGCTGGGTGTGGTGGTGTGCGCCTGTAGTCCCAGCTACTCAGGAGGCTGAGGCAGGAGAATCACTTGATTCTGGGCGACAGAGGGAGATTCTAAAAGAAAAAAAAAGAAAAAAGTAAAAATTCTTAAACTGTTATGCATGAAAGATAGTCGGGACCTCTCCCAGCAATGAGATTAGAGATCTTTCATCGTCCATACATTGGATGTTCTTATTTTATCTTCAATATTTGCCACTTTCTCTTTAATCTTTTCTATTTCTTTTTGGGTTATTTTCTATTTATTTATTTACTTTTTTTGAGACAGGTCTTGCTCTATCTCCCAGGCTGAAGTGCAGCGGCACAACCATAGCTCACTGCAGCTTGTATCTCCTTGGGCTCAGGTGATCCTCTCACCTCAGCCCACCAAGTAGCTCAGACTACAGGCACATGCCATCATGCTCAGCTAATATACATACATACATATATATATATATATATTTTTTTTTTTTTTTGAGAGAGATGTGATCTCCCTATGTTGCCCAGGCTGGTCTCGAACTCCTGCACTCAAGTGATTCTCCTGCCTCAGCCTCCCAAAATGCTGGGATTACAGGTGTGAGCCACCACACCCAGCTCTTTTTTGTTTTTAAAATGTTCCCTGTTTTTTGCCTTCTATTTCTCTTTTTTTTTTTTTTTTTGAGACAGAGTTTCACTCTTGTCGCCCAGGCTGGAGTGCAATCTCGGCTCACTGCAACCTCCGCCTCCTGGGTTCAAGTGATTCTCCTGCTTCAGCTTCCCAAGTAGCTGGGATTACAGGGGTGTGCCACCATGCCTGGCTAATTTTTGTATTTTTAGTAAGGACAGGATTTCACCATGTTGGCCAGGCTGGTCTCGAACTCTTGACCTCAGGTGATCCACCCGCCTAGGCCTCCCAAAGTGCTGGGATTACAGGCGTGAGCCACTGCGCCTGGCCTTCACCTTCTATTTTTCTTAAGGCATTATTTGTTGTGCCTATTCACTGTGGTGTTTCTGATAGTTTGTCTTTATTTCTGAAATTATTTTCTTTCTAATTATTTCCTGAGTTCTGTCACTTTATTTCTGAGTTTGTCTGTTTCCGATTTGTACTATTCTGTTATGTCTTACATCATTTAAAAGGGGTTTTCCAGTTGGTTTCAAAGCAAGAAGTTGTAAGAGTTTTACTCTGTTTCTAATGTGCTTTCATTGTCTGTAGAAACTATTCTGCCTCTTATTCTCCTTTTCCTCATAATAACTTTTATTAGATTTAACCTTGATACTTTTCTGTTGCTTCTTTCTATGTGAGGCTGGCTTCCTGAAATTTTAGGAGATAGGACTGCAGTGTTTAAAAATATGATGGCTTGCTTTCTGTGACTCTGATATTGTTCCTTTCCTCCTCCACCTTATCTGAACACCTCTTTTACTGGCCTTTTTTATATCCCAGTCCTGCTTGATTTTGACTCTACATCTAGATGTTTTTCTTCAGTGTGTGGCCATGTCCTGAAATGGGGCCCTGGTTGGTCAGTTTCATGGGTTTCTAGGGGCTGGATTGCTCTAGCCAAACTCATGGGCCCCACACGCACTCACCCACTAATAGGATTAGGCCAAACTCCTCCAGTTCTACCTCTTGTTTTCAGATTGACCCACCTCACTTTCCTGTCGGCTCTTTTGGAGTTCTCCAGTTGGGGGTCTGTCAGCTGTCCTGTTGCTTCCTTTGCTTTTCCCATGCAGATGCTGAAATGGTATGGAGCTTGTGGGTATTGAGTTTCACCTGCTTGCATATGGGATTCCTAGGGATACCTTGTCACCTAGTTTTGCAAAATGTGGTCCAGGGATTTTGGGTTTGTTATCTAGTTGCTCTCCCAGTTTTGATGTGGGAATTTGGAGAGATTAAATAACTGTGCCTGCATCATTGCCATCTATCTAATATCTGTATTTGATTCAGTGGGGAGAAGAGAAAAATAATATATTCTAGTTGTTTAAAAAAAATCAGAGGCATGTAAAATAAAAATGGAATGCTGTTCTCTTCCCAGTTCCATTCTCCAGAGGTATTTACTGTTAAGAGTTGAGTATATTTTGGCCGGGAGCAGTGGCTCACGCCTGTAATCCCAGCACTTTAGGAGGCTGAGGCAGGCGGATCACCTGAGGTCAGGAGTTCAAGACCAACCTGGCCAACGTGGCAAAACCCCGTCTCTACTAAAAATACAAAAATTAGCCAGGCGTGGTGGCGTGCACATGTAGTCCCAGCTACTCGGGAGGCTGAGGCAAGACAATTGCTTGAACTCGGAAGGTGAAGGTTGCAGTGAGCCAAGATGGTGCCACTGTACTCCAGCTTGGCGACAGAGTGAGACTCCATCTCAAAAAAAAAAAAAAAAAAGAGTTGAGTATATTTCCTTCCAAATACTTTTCTATTCTTTTGCTGTTTATGTACTTTTCTATCACTTTGCTATCTGCATTTTCTTGCAATTTTCTTTTTCCACGTATATATTTTCCAACATACAACAATATATTGGGCACCATCTTTAAGGACTAATATAGTCTGATAGTTGTTATTATTTATTACAATTACCAAGTGGATAATTATCTCAGGAAGGAAACAAACTGCTTCTAGTTGCTTTGAAAATAAACATTTATGGCTGGGCGTGGTGGCTCAACGCCTATAATCCCAGCACTTTGTGGGGCAGAGGAAGGCAGATCACCTGAGGTCGGGAGTTCGAGATCAGACTGACCAACATGGAGAAACCCTGTCTGTACTAAAAACTACAAAATTAGCTGGGCATGGTGGTGCACACCTATAATCCCCGCTACTCGGGAGGCTGAGGCAGGATAATTGCTTAAGCTCGGGAGGCAGAGGTTGCGGTGAGCCGAGATCATGCCATTGCACTCCAGCCTGCGTAGCAGGAACAAAACTCCATCTCAAAATAAATAAATTGATTAATTAATTAAACATTTATTTATTTATTTATTTTAAAAAATTTTAGAGATGGGGTCTCACTATGTTGTTCAGATTGGTCTTAAACTCCTGGCCCCAAGTGATCTTCCCACCTTGGCCTCCCAAAGTTCTGGGATTACAAGCATGAGCCACCATGCCTGGCTGGAAAATAAACATCTAAATAGTGTAAAGAGCCATCACAAAATAATTGATGGTATTTGTCTATAGTTGGAAAGGTCATGGCACTCAGGACCACTAAGCGAAGACCTCCTCAATGAACTCTAGGCTGCTTTGCTTTAAGAAAATTCTGGCCGGCCGGGCGCAGTGGCTCACGCCTGTAATCCCAGCACTTTGGGAGGCCAAGGTGGGTGGATCACCTGAGGTCAGGAGTTTGAGACCAGCCTGGCCAACATGATGAAACCCATCTCTACTAAAAATACAAAAAAATTAGCTGGGCATCGTGGTGGGCGCCTGTAATCCCAGCTACTCAGGAGGCTGAAGCAGGAGAATCGCTTGAACCCAGGAGGTGGAGGTTGCGGTGAGCAGAGATGGCGCCACTGCACTCCAGCCTGGGCAATAGAATGAGACTCTGTCTCAAAAAAAAAAAAAAGAAGAAGAAGTTGTATGTAGTCCTGAGAGGACTAGGACTGGTGGTTCCCCTTAAAATATTTTTTCCCTTTTAAATCTTAGATAAACAACACACCAATGATCTTCTGAAAAAGCTTTTTAAAAAGACAGATGACTGGGCTCCTCTCAAAATTTATGAATCAGAGTTTCTTAGGACAAAATCTGGGAATCTGTATCTTTAAAAATGTTCTCCTGGTGATTCTGCCAGTCAGCCAGATTTGGGAACTACTGGATTAATTCCTTGGACTAGGAGATGACTTTCCTAATTGCAATGGATCAGATTTGGGGTGCTAGGGAAGCCCTATCTGGCAGAAGTAGCCCACTAGCTTTCTTCCTAACATCTCCTTTCCCTGTTTCCCTGGCGCCCTCCCCTACACCTTCTAATTCTTGCTGTCACCTTTCCTACCCTAAACTGGCCCTAAAATGACACTTAGAACAGCAGCGCCACATTGTGGAGAGAAACAATATAGTGCTCCAAAAGGCACAGAGAACACTGTCCTCGCAGATCACCGAGCCTGCAGTTACCGATTTGTCCTGCAGGGGACATAACTTCTTTACTTTTTAAGTGAGGACGGGTTCTCGCCCCATGAAACCTGGTAAAACCCGGATGATCTCAGAAAACATCCCTGGAGAAGGCACGGGATGGAGCATCTGTGCCAGATCAGAAATCAAAAACCTCCACTTCGTGAAACTAGAATAAACCGACTAAGAGCATGGACATGAGCAAGCCTTCTGCTAAGGTTAGAAGCCAAGCTCTATGACAGTCTTGGTCAGGGTAAAACTATGGCGGTCTCTAAGTCACTGTGTGACTTGATAAACACACGTCTATCTGAGATACAAGGCACTGTCAGATATCTCTTGGAAAGTGTTCTGTTTTATATGGTACCCACAAGTCTGGCATTAATCAATACATCTGATCTCTTTAATAAGGATATTTATACCCAATGAGACATCGGTTTATGTTGGTGGAGCAGGGTTGGATCGCTGTAGTGGTGTTCTGAGTATGCACATTTGGATTTGTTCCCACCTGGTGAAGTCTCTCTGTCTGTCTCTGTCACACACACACACACACACACACACACACACACACACACACACGCATTCACACACAGGCTTTTCTGATATTTGTAACTGGACACATCTTTTTCAATGGCATGTTTGGTGATCCAGCCAAATTAATACGGTTAGAAAAAAAGATATATTTACATAAATTCACCAATCTATCTGGTTGCCTGGTTGTTTTCCCTTCATATTAATAGCTGCCCTCAGGCCCCAGATGAAATAAGAATGTACACCTTGGTAGATTTGCGTAAGATTTCCTGGCAGATGATTGTGTGGCTTTGTTTCTTTTCTTTTTTCTTTTTTTTTTTTTTTTTGAGACAGAATTTCATTCTTGTCACCCAGGCTGGAGTTCAATGATGCGATCTTGGCTCACGGCGACCTCCGACTCCCGGGTTCAAGTGATTCTCCTGTCTCAGCCTCCCAAGTAGCTGAGATTACAGGTGCCTACCACCACACTCGGCTAATTTTTGTGTTTTTTAGTAGAGACGGGGGTTTCACCATGTTGGCCATGCTGGTCTCGAACTCCTGGCCTCAGATAATCCGCCCCCTTCAGCCTCCCAAAGTGTTGGGATTACAGGCGTGAGCCACTGCGCCTGGCCTGTTTCTCTGCTTTGACTCTTCTAGCTGCTTGGTTTTCTGAGCTCCTGAGTTACACTGGCAGCTAGAACCCCGTGGTTTACTGTTAATGTTTTCCTTGTTGTCTTGTGTTTTCTGATATGTTTTCTGTCTCCCTAACTAGACTGTGAGCTCTTGGACTGCAAGCTCTAAGCCCAGATCACTCCTATCCCTTGAACACTCACCGCACACATTGTTGGGTGTGTGTTATGTCCTCAATACAAATGTTTAGGTTGTTAGTTTGAATAATGAGGAAAGGTGTTTTAAAAGACCGAGAAGCGGGCTGGGTGCGGTGGCTCACACCTATAATCCCAGCACTTTGGAAAGCCAAGACAGGAGGACTGCTTGAGTCTAGGAGTTCCAGACCAGCCTGGGCAACATAGGGAGACCCCTGTCTCTTTAAAATAATAATAAATGAAAGAGTGAGGAGTAAAGGAGAACCAGGAGAGAGAAAGAAATAAAACATCATGTTTCTAAAAGATTGACTTAAATGACCAATGAAAGGAAGTAACTGATAAAAGACAAAAGAGAAACACTAAGGTGACATGAAAGGAGGACTTTGGGGTTCTAGCTTTTTCAAAAAATGGAAATGCTATTGTGGACAATGATAATTTATGAGGAGATGTTCATGGTCAAAGAAATAAGATTTCCCCCTTGGGAGACTGAGGTAGGTGGATCACCTGAGGTCAGGAGTTCAAGACCAGCCTGGTCAACATGGTGAAACCCCATCTGTACTAAAAATAAAAAATAAAAATAAAATTATCTAGGTGTGGTGGCTCACCTCTGTGTCCCAGCTACTCAGGAGGCTGAGGCAGGAGATTCAGTTGAGCCCAGGGGGTGAGCCGAGATTGCGCCACTGCACTCCAGCCTGGGCGACAGAACCAGACTCTGTCTCAAAAATAAATACATAGGCCGGGCACGGTGGCTCACTCCCGTAATCCCAGCACTTTGGGAGGCCGAGGGGGGGGGGGGTGGGGCAGATCACAGGTTCGGAAGTTCGAGACTAGCCTGGCCAATATGGTGAAACCCCGTCTCTACTAAAAATACAAAATCAGCCGGGCGTGGTGGCGGGCACCTGTAGTCCCAGCTACTCAGGAGGCTGAGGCAGGAGAATTACTTGAACCTGGGAGGCAGAGGTCAGTGAGCCGAGATCACACCACTACACTCCAGCATGGGCGACAGGGTGAGACTCCATCTCAAAAAAATAAAATAAAATAAAATAAAATAAAAATAAACACATAAAATAAAATAAGATTTCCTTACCAATTTAAGGAAAATGAGTGGAATGTGACGTACTCTGTGAAAGAAAGTTGTAATTTTGGAATAAGTTCAAAAGAATGAATGAGTACACAGATTTAGTATATAGGCCAAGCTTAAAACTCTCCCTGAATGTGACAATCAAATATTGCATAACCAAACCCTTTTAAATCTTCCTTTATTGCTCTGTAGAGTTGAACCAGTTTATGTATCCACTAAAATCTCAAGGAATTGTTCTTTAGCTTTAGATTCTCAGGTACAGTGAATAGAAGAGGCCTTCCTGCTATTATTTATTTATTTTATTCTACTTTATTTTATTTTTTGAGACATAGTCTCACTCTGTCACCCAGGCTGGAGCGCAGTGGTGCAATCTCTGCTCACTGCAGCCTCCATGTCTTGGGCTCAAGTGATCCTTCCATCTCAGCCTCCCGAGTAGCTGGGACTACAGACACTCACCACTACACGCAACTAATTTTGTTTATTTTTTGTAGAGATGATGTCTCACTATGTTGCCCAGGCTGGTCTCAAACTCCTGGACTCAAGCTATTCCCCTACCTCGGCCTCCCAAAGTACTGGGATTACAGATGTGAGCCACCATGGCTGGCTATTTCTTATTTTTAATTTGCTTTTTAATTGCACATACATTCAATAGAATACATCTAGAGTGTTTTAAAGCAAAAGTCACAATCTTAGCTCACTCAAGTCTGTTTCATATTTAAACAATTGTTTTTCTATCTCTGAAGTGATTATTTTGGTAGAAGCATTTCATATTGTTTGAGGGAGCAATAATCCATTGATTATAACAGCATACATATGAAATGGCTGGGATTTAGAAGCAATATTGTCATGGTTGTAAAGAAAAATAAGTCTAAAAACTGTAACATCTTGGAACAGAGTATACTGGTTAATTGAGCTTCTGATTAAGTATGGGTTAATGAGAAGACACTTTTTGTTTGAAATCTCTCTAAATTGCCTCAGTCCATTTTCGTGCTTTAATAAGTAGTCTAATGAACATAATTAAATATTCTCTTAACTGATTCAGCACTCTGTAATGCCTCAGGACCATTACTCTGAACATAATGTATAACTCTATAAAGTACTGCAGCCACAGAAGGTATAGGAGTTTAGGATGACTTATTAGACATGTCTTTACTTTAAAAAATAAATCCCTGTAATCTGTGCATTTCATTGTATGTAAATTTATGTTAATTTAGTAAATGCCTGTTACATATCATAGAATAATAAACTGTTCAATCTTTTAATCCATAGGGACTTTTGAGATTATGAAATTCAATGTCATTATTTAACAGATGAGAAAACTAAGAATAAGAAAATAACAAGAAGGATTAATACAACTAGGGCTACAATCAATGTCTCCTGATTGCAAATCTAGTGGCCTTTTACACCGTGCTGCAAATTTCAAATGATTTGGAGTTCTTGTCATTTCTCTCCCTTCCCCCATACAAGTGGAGTTCATTTTCAAAATTGATTATTTGAGATTTTTGGATAAATGAACATAAGCTCCACTGAAATATAAGCAAGGATTTGTTTGCTTTGTTCACTGATGTAGTCTCAACATCGAGAATAGTGCCTGCCCCTTAGAAAGCCCTCAATAAATGTATGTTGAATGAAAGAATGAAATAAAGATTGAATATCTATTACACACAAGATAACTTGATTTTGAGCTCATAGGTTGAATATAGCTCTATATTAATCTGTTTAACAGTCATTAGGATTCACAGTGTACAGATTACAAGCTAGAATCATTATAGTCAAAACTTTGAGTATACAATGAGAAAATGAAGAAGAAATATTAAATAATTGTTGTGGTAAAATATTTTGAGCTTTTGTTTTTGGTTCTCTTCTGTTTTGTGTACCTCAGTTTCAAACACCAAGTGCTGGAAGTTAGAAACCCAGATATTATTAAACTTTAAAAATATTATTTGGATAGTCAAATGAGTCATCAAAATAGAAAATGTCAAAGCTCAGCTTTGCAAAGCTGTTTTAAAATATAAATTCTGGGCTGGGCATGGTGGCTTACGCCTGTAATCCCAGCACTTTTGGAGGCCGAGGCAGGCAGATCACGAGGTTAGGAGTTTGAGACCAGCCTGACCAACATGGTGAAACACCATCTCTACTAAAAATACAAAAATTAGCCAGGTGTGGTGGCACCCACCTGTAATCCCAGCTACTCAGGAGGCTGAGGCAGGAGAATTGCTTGAACCCAGGAGGCAGAGGTTGCAGCGAGCGGAGATCACACCGCTGCACTCCAGCCTGGCAACAGAGCGAGACTCTGTCTAAAAAAAAAACAACAAAAAAATAAATAATGATCAAGCATGTCTCTTTAAATAAGGCAAACAAGGCTTTAAACTTTAAAACTAGGGAGAACAAAAGATTCTTGGACACTACGTCCTATGCTTCTTATCACATATGTGCTTTGACTCAAAATTGACGAGTCTGCCAAAGCATCTGCTAAGTCCTTCCGTATGAAGAAATACCTCAAAAACAAACCCAAGGATGAATTAAATGCAAAAGCCCTTTACTTAAGAACCACTTTAGGGTCGGTCGTGGTGGCTCATGCCTGTAATCCCAGCACTTTGGGAGGCTGAGGCGGGCAGATCACTTGAGGTCAGGAGTTCGAGACCAGCCTGGCCAACGTGGTGAAACCCCGTTTCTACTAAAAATACAAAAAAAAAAAAAAAAAAAAAAATTAGCCGGGCATGGTGGTGGGTGCCTAAAATCTCAGCTACTGGGGAGGCTGAGACAGGAGAATCGCTTGAACCCGGGAGGTAGAGGTTGCAGTGAGCCGAGATCGCACCACTGCACTCCAGTCTAGCCAATAGAGCCAGACTCTGCCAAAAAAAAAAAAAAAAAGAAGAAAGAACCAGTTTAAAATTTAACAGTGTATAAATGTAAGCTTATATGCCCACACAGGAGTATTTGGACTCAGAGTCATGGTTTCAATAATAGCAAATCAGAAGATGGTATTTATCTTACAATGCACGAAAATAAATAAATAAATAAATAAAATTTTTAAAATTGCGTCCTGGGAGGCCAAGGCAGGAAGATCACTTGAGCCTAGGAGTTTGTGACCAGCCTGGGCAACATAGCAAGACCCTGTCTTTATTTAAAATTTTTTTTAATTAAAAAAATTTTAAGTTTTAAAAAAAGTGGTATTTATCTATTAAAATGGACCCATCTGTTATTCCCTTTATATTCCAGAAAATGTTTTAGGCCTCCACAATTCCTTGAATTTCTTTTTTCTTTTTCTTTAAGTGTATTGTTTTATTTATTATTTATGTTTTTATTTATTGTTATTTTTATTTTTTTGAGATAGAGTCTCACTCTTGTTGCCCAGGCAGGAGTGCAATGGCCCAGTCTTGGCTTGCTGCAACCTCCACTTCCTGGGCTCAAACGATCCTCCAACCTTAGCCTCCCAAGTAGCTGGGACTATAGGCATGTGCCACCACATCCAGCTAATTTTCTGTATTTTTCATAGAGACAGGGTTTTGCAATTTGCTGAGGCTAGCCTTGAACTGCTGGGCTCAAGCAATCCTCCCACCTCAGCCTCCCAAAGTGCTGGGATTACAGGTGTGAGCCACCACAACTGGCATATTTATTTTTTAAATATAATTTCAATTTTTATTTTTCAACTTATATTTTAGATTCAGGGAGTACATGTGCAGATTTGTTACCTGAGTATATTTTGTGGTGCTGAGGTTTGGGGCACAAATGAGCCCATCACCCAGGTACTGAACATCATACCCAACAGTTACTTTTTCAACCTTTGCTTCTCTCCCTCCCCACTTAGTAGTCCCCAGTTTCTATGATTGCCATTTTTATGGCCATAGATACCCACTTATAAGTGAGAATATGGGTATTTGCTGTTCTGTTCCTGTGTTAATTAACTTAAGATAATGCCCCCCCCACCAACTGCATCCATGTTGCTGCAAAGGACATAATTTAGTTCTTTTCTATGGCTGTGTAGTAGTCCATGGCGTATATGTACCACATTTTCTTTATCCAATCAACCATTGATAGGCACCTAGATTGATTCCATGTCTTTGCTATTGTGCTGTGTCTTTTTGGTGGAATGATTTGTTTTCTTTTGGAAATATACTCAGTAATGGATTGCTGGGTTGATTGGTAGTTCTGTTTTCAGTTCTTTGAGAAATCTCCAAATTGCTTTCCACAGTGGCTGAACTAATTTACATTCCCACCAACAGTGTATAAATGTTCCCTTTTCCCTGAAACCTCACCAGCATCTGTTTTTTTTTTTTTTTTGACTCTTTAATAATAGCTTTTATAGTTGGCATGAGATGGTATCTCATTGTGGTGTCCATTTGCATTTCTGACAATTAGTGACATGGAGTATTTTTTCATGTTTGTTAGCTACTTGTATGTCTTGAGAAATGTCTGTTCATATCTTTTCCCATCTTTT
Source organism: Hylobates moloch (assembly GCF_009828535.3). Lineage (NCBI taxonomy): Eukaryota > Metazoa > Chordata > Mammalia > Primates > Hylobatidae > Hylobates > Hylobates moloch. Next base: position 33,296,197 of record NW_026652278.1, read on the forward strand.
AATTGGGTTATTTGGGTTTCACTTATTTAATCATTTAAGTAAGTTCCTTATATATTCTGGATATTATAGCTTTGTTGGATATGTAGTTTGCGAATATTTTCTCCCATTCTGTAGATCATCTGTTACTCTGTTGATAGGTTCTTTTGCTGTGCAGAAAAGAAGCTCTTGAGTTTAATTAGGTCCCACTTGATCTAATTGAATCCTAATTAATCAATCTTGCGTTAATTTTTATTTATGGAGACAGATAGGAGTCCAGTTTCATTCTTCTGCATATGGCTAGCCAGCTATCCCAGCACCATTTATTGAATAGGGAGTCATTTCCCTATTGCTTATTTTTGTCATCTTTGTTGAAGATCAGATCACTGTAGATGCGTGGCTTTATTTCTGGGTTCTCTATTCAGTTCCGTTGGTCTATGTTTCTGTTTCTGTACCACTTCTATGCTGTTTTGGTTACTGTAGTGTTATAGTATAGTTTGAAGTCAGGTAATATGATGTTCCAGCTTTGTTCTTTTTGCATGGGATTGCTTTGGCTATTTGAGGTCTTTTTAGGTTCCATGTGAATTTTAGAATAGTTTTTTCTAATTCTGTGAAAAAATAACATTGG